>NC_091286.1:454901809-455091809 GCF_032444005.1 Ranitomeya imitator | reverse complement strand
CGGGCCCCGTGCCAGGCGGGCGACCTGCGGGACATGATCAGCATGTACCTACCGGGGGCCGAGGTGGCGGAGCCCTCCGCCCCGAGCAGACTGCACATGTCCCAGCACTACCAGAGCGCCTCGGTACCGGGCACGGCCATCAACGGCACGCTGCCCCTATCCCACATGTGAACTTTCACTAGGACGCTTTGGACTTTTCTTCTCTTTTTTTTGGACTATTTTTGTACAGAGGGAAAAAAAAAAATTGGGGGGTTAAAAAACAACAAAAAAAGAACTTGTAAAGAACCAGAGAAAAGGAGATCACACAAAGTTCTAGGTAGGAAAGGGGCAGAGAGCTGGCAGAAAACAATCCCAATAATCTTTAGAGCTAGTGCTGAAATGTTTTATTATTCGCTTTTTGTACAGTATTTATCAGATAAAGGAGCTGGGCGCCGATGCCCACTGTTTATAAGCTGCGACTTTGCCAATCTTTTTACACGTGTGGGTCAGTGCAGCTTGGCATCAGCTGCAGAAGGAAACACATTATTATTATTTTTCCCAAATCTGGACTTTTTATTCGTTTAGATAAATTGTATAAAAGAAACCCCAAGAAGCCCAGGACCTGACCACTTGATAATGGGCACAACAAAAGTGGAAGATCTTCTTCTTTTTTTTTTTTTTCTACTCATTGACTTGATAATTTATAGCAGGCTCCTCTCCGAGTCTTCGCCCTGCACCACGAAACTACTGTGTTTGACATATTTTCTTATGGTTTGTAATATTTCTGTACATTTATTGTGTTGATATTTTAAGGCTTTTTTTTTTTTGGCTCTCATTTTCAGTAGATGTATTTAAAAAAAGAAAAAGAAAAAACAAAACCTAGACTCGGCTAAGTGAGCCCGGTCCTTGTATATATATAAATATATGAACTAATCCCACCCTTATAACAGCGACATTTCCCATTTAAGTTTTTACTCCATTCTGCAGTTTGAGATAAATAAATTTTTGAAATATGGAATCTGAAATAACGATGAGTCTTTGATTTCTTTTGTATCTATTGATATTGACCAGGTGGAAGGAACTGACCGGTGGCAGAGTAGCTGCACGCTGACGGTCTGCATGGGAATGATCTATCTAGCCCCACACAAGGTAACTGTGATCTGGTGGATCCCTGTAATCCACCCGTCAGCCGCAGCTTTGACCAAACTTCTCTGTATTGCAAACCGATTGCGCCTATTCCAGCTGTTTAATCCTGTCTCTATAAATCGCCAGCGGGCTCCAACACTGGATATTACCTCCAGCTACTAACACGAAGCTTTCCCTCGGCCACCTCTGCAGAAGAGGCCCTGCAGCCCCGATCAGGTAGCGTTCCGCTAATGCCGCAGCTGTGTCGTGTGTGTACAGCGCCATTGATTACACAGGGCGAGTGAATAATCCATACGTGACAGTTCTTTGAGATGTCAGTACTCTGATGAATGGTGATGGTGGTGTAAAATTCTGGGGGTGGGGGGGGGGGGTTAGGAGGGAAGGGGTTAAACTGGCTTTGTGAACTTTTGCACGTTAATGCGCATCAATATGTCGCGGGGAGGGAGGTCGCGTTATTGAATTATTAGCAACGAATTCTCCTTTAGGTTATTACTCTTGTGCTTCAGAATGAATGAATGAATGGTGTGTTTACCCTGGAGTATATTAAAGTGAGGGGAACATCAAGGCCCCGGCCGCAGAGTAAGATTTCTAATATTTCCATTGTAGATCTGGCTAGAGATTCGTTAATTGGCTCATTACTGGGAGCTCTTATTAGCCTCGAGATTGCAGAAATACATTGTACATACATTGTACAGCCCGGGGCACTGCTCGGAGATGTGACCACTGCAGGCTAGAAAGGAATAGTAGAGCACCAATGTCTCACCACTTTATTATTGTATATATATATATATATATAGCACTAATGTCTCACCACTTTATCATTCTATCTATCTATATATTATATATACATATATCTATAGCACTAATGTCTTACCACTTTATCATTGTATCTATATATATATTATATATACATATATATCTATAGCACTAATGTCTTACCACTTTATCCTTGTACCCTTGTATCTATATATGTATATACATATATATCTATATACTATAGCATTAATGACTTACCACTTTATCATTGTATATATATATATATATATATATATATATATATATATATATATATATATATTATACAGTATGTATATATACTATAGCACTGATGTCTTACCATTTTATCGTTGTATCTATATATATATATCTATATACTATAGCACTAATGTCTTACCACTTTATCCTTGTATCTATATATGCATATACATATATATCTATATACTATAGTACCATAGCATTAATGACTTAACCACTTTATCATTGTATGTATATATATATATATATATATATATATATATATATATATATATATATATTATAGCACTAATGTCTTACCACTTCATCGTTGTATCTATATATATATATTTATCGTTACATATATCTATATATACATACTATAGCACTGATGCCTTATCACTTTATCGTTGTATCTATCTATCTATACTGTGCCATATACATGCTATGTCACTAATACATTACTACTTTATCGTTATATATATATATATATATATATATATATATATACACACTACAGCACTAATGTCTTACTACTTTATCGGTGTGTGTGTGTATATATATGTATATATGTATGCATATATATATAGATATATATACACACTCTAGCTCCAATGTCTTACCACTTTACCGTTATATATATATATATATATATATATATATATATATATATATATATATATATATATATACACACACACATACTATAACACTAATGTATTACTACTATATATATATATATATATATATATATATATATATATATATATATATATATATATATGGTATAGTACTGCTCACCACTTTACATATACTATACCAATTCCTTTTATATATATGTATATCGTTTTATATGTATAATATTCTAGGTTATATACTTGTATAGTTCTCTCTTATATGTGAATGCGATATGCAACATTTATATAATGAACCAATCCCGACATTATTGATCTTGTATGATTCCATATAGTGATCACCTATTGGGGTCTTGTAGTGGGCCATCTATGCCGGAGACGTAAAAGGCTCCCGAGATCCTGTTCATATAGTTAAAATGATGATCGATATGTAGAAATAAATGAACCATGAATATGTAGATCGCATTCATTCCCTGTATTGCTGTTTCTGATCGTCAGCAGCGGGGTTTTTATTATTATTATCATTATTATTATCTCTCTGCTGTATTTAGATTAATATCTTACCAGTTTGCTGTAGAGTCTTGTCTCCTAAATCATGGTAATGTCCCGTGAATGAGAACACTTTCTGTCTGGCCATACATTCTTGTTCGGTGTAATATAGCAGGTGTGATAATAAGATTCGGTGAATTACCGATCAGAGTTGTTTCTCTCTTCTTTTATATTTGATTTAGAATAATCCGAGTGATGTGTGTTAGCCTTGGAGTGATGTTTTCTTACATGAGTATCTCATATATTTGGTTAATGTCACCAAGGATGAGTGTTACCTCTCTGATTATTTTTATATCTGGCCTACAATAATGTTTCCGGAACGAATGTTTTCCATATTTTAGTTTAAGGTCTGCTCGGCTGAATTAATATTCCTTTACTCACTTGTAGAGTACTGATGTCTGTGGTTTCATGTGGTGCCTGATCCGTCTGATTTAATTGCATATTGGTTAGAGAATTGTCTCTGATTTTGCACAATTGCCTGTTAGGTTTTGGATAAGTGTTTCTGGTCTTCACCTTGTGGCTAAATAAATGTATCCTCGGTTAATAGTCTCTATACTTTATTCACTGTCTCTGGTCTTCATACCTGGGATAGTTAAGGTCCCTGCATCCTACACTCCATGCACCTTACATCAGGGCATCCTTGGCTATTATGTCCTTGCAGTTATCTCTTCTTTTTATTGACTTTCGATCACTTTCCTAAGGTGGGAGAAATAGTTTTGCACAAAGATCTTCTGTATTTTTGGTCATTTCTCTTGGATGACATAGATGAAACCACTTGGTCGTTAAAACAAACAAATGAAATGGATCAGATTTTCTGATATAAAACCCAGTAGAATTGGAATGTCTCTTTAGACTTCACACCTGCTTCATTCATTCTCTCCTCTGGAACTGTCTGTCCAGTCATCTATATATGTGGCTATCACCAATAATAATATTATTATTTATATAGCACCATTGATTCCATTGTGCTGCACATGAGAAGGGGTTACATACAAATAATAATAATAATGATATGCTTTCATATCCTTGCTTTAGGTCTCTTCTCTTTCCCCAGTGTTTCGATGAGTTGACTGGTGAGATCCCAGTTGCCCGTGTGAGTGCATTAAGCAGCCTGGTAAAGCAGTCTGTCGAGCAGGGCAGAGGATTAGCAGGCATCCTTGGCACCGCAGCCTCATGTCCCCGGGGACCGCAGCTCACATTAACTGCTAAATGAATATTTGACAAGGGCTCACTCGGAGGCTTTATTACTACAAACGCGTCCCTACTGGACTGTCAGGGGGTCAGAGGGCAGCAGTGCAATTAATGATTTCTCCCGCTGCAGACAGTGGTCGGGGCTCTCTGGAGATCGGGGGGATTTGCGGTGTGGAGCTATGGAGCTGGCTGCAGAGCAGGGGATGCCACACTTACTAGATTAATAATGCTATTCATAGATGGATATTACAGAGAACATTGGAAATCGTTACATTCATAGATATTCGTTAGCGCTTTGTGCCCTGGCTATAAGGCTTTACTCACACATCAGTATTTGTGATCCGTATTTCATCAGTATTTCTATGCCATATCCAGGACAGGTGTAATCTTTCAATGACAGTTTTTCTCTGTATCTTCCAATCATGGTTTTGGCATAGAAACAGTGATGACAATTAGTGACCAAATACTGACAGTGTGAATAAGCCCTAAGGTGGGGCTGTGCACAGGGGATGGTGATCACCTTCATTTATTATTATTATGTTTTGTTTTTTTCCTAACCTGAAATCCTTGCCCTGAACTTCAACCAGCTGTCAGCCTCCTGGTCTTTGATCACTTTCCATTTCCCATCTTGCAGTGTAAATGGGTTGAGTTTTGAGGAATTCTTGGAGCCTCTGAGCTGGGGAGCCCCCATTCTTGTAGGACTACAATAGGGGTGTTTGTGGTGTCCTCTTGCTCTCTGCATTCTGCACTGCCCTGAGTGTTTCTAGGGAGCCTCCACGTATTTATGTATATGTAAGGAGCAGACAAGACCCTACACATAATCACTGTGTCCTTATTGATATGGCATGCTGGCTTATTAGCATTTATATAGAATCCAATGACAATTGTGCAGCTTATTAGCAATTGTATTGGAAGGAATCAATTAAGATGTTTAGGAGTCTGTATAGAAAATGCAAAGTTTGGGTTGTAGCCCCACTACAAAGTGGAAATGTGATCGAGTTTAACACCAGATCTAATGGTTTTTTTTACTTACAACATCTAAGATTTTATCTGCTAGGGAGATAAGTGCAAACCCTGACCCTAAAAACATCCAGGCTGAGGGCCAGTGACGTCACGAGCCCCACTCATTGCCTTCAGTTCCCACACTTGGGTTGTGCAGACAACTACTGGGATTTGTGAAAAGCTGGGCTCCCACTGGTGTTCTGTGCCTTCCCTTGTCACTAAATGTAGGAAGGGTTTTTTTTTAAGGTATTGGATTCATTTCTATTGGATGGATTCTTTTTTTTTTTCTTATAGGGATTGAGCAGCTATTGCAAAGTGCTCTGTGTCTGCAACAGTTTAGTTTGTATGAATACAAGATTATTATTATTATTTATTTATTTTTAACCAAACTGATGCAGAAAATGCTATAAATGATCACTTGTTTTTTTTATTGAAATTTGTGTCCGTGTTTTAGATATTTAATTTTTTATTAAACATTTTAATATTTTTTTTTTTTTTTAAAAAGTCCAGGACAAATTCTGTTGATTTCTATGGGATATAAGAAGGCATCAGATTAAATCAACTGAGGGAAATGAAGGGAGAAATGAGCTAATGCTTCAGTTTAGATCAGATGTACAAAATGCAGAAAGAAAAAGATGCAAAGTATAACTTGCCCAAAGCTGTTTTGTCGCATGTTTAGAAAAGTCGCCTTGTTGGGATGTTTTTATATCCAGAATTGATGGGGGTTTTTTTTTTTTGCATCATTGTGTACATTATGTTCTCCATTGGCTTCAGTGTCAATGAAGGAAAAACAAATTTATCTTAACAATGGAATCTTTTTTTTATGCAATCATTGGTTATATAAAATGCAAATAAGTGGTCAGTGGAAGAAAATAAACATGTCAGTAACAGTAAATGAATCCACTAAAGGGGTCCCAAAACTAAACTGATTCCACTAAGATGGATTAGGATTCTGTAGAAATGATGTCATTCATAAAGGATATTTCTGTTTTATGGAGATATTCCTGGTGTGAATTTGTCCTCAATTTTTATGAATAGGGATTATTATTATTATTATTGTTGCTATGATTAATATTATATCTATTTTTTGATTATTGCTTATATGAGAAAAAAACAGGTCTCTAAAACAAACAAAAAACAAGAAAGAAAACAAACTTTTTTTTAATTGATTTGTAGGACACTGAAGTTAATGGGGCACTGAGAGACCGACTTAGGCTTTTTCTTGCTCAGAGCATCAGTTGTCCAGAAATGTGGACACATTGGGGCTGCACAGGACATGTGGTGTGCGTCCTGAAAGTCGCAGGGTTGCATTGCGACATCCTATCTGATGAGCAATAGGGTCACTTTGGATTTGGTGTCGCAGGTCATGTGTAACTTTGCTTTATAGACCCTAGGGTAACCTGCACCTTGCACGCACCCTGTCTGCAATGTGGCCATTGCTTTTACACAGATATATAAAGGCTCTAAAATAGTCGCAATGTGTGAACAAGTTGCACATGTTCCTGATCGCCCACCAAAGTCACCATGTAGCCCTAAATCTAAAACATATCATGGTGTAAGGACTCCTCTGTTTGTAAGGGCTTGTTTTTTATAGTAAAAAATCCTATCAATTTATTAATTAACATTGCTATTAAATGAAACCTGTTTGCAAAAAAAAAATACATTCTGCAAAATGGGAGGGATTCATCCCTGTACGCAGGGATATTTGTTTTAGCTTATCATTTTTGTTTGCTTTTATTTAAAATTTTGGATTTGTCTGTAAATCTGATCTAAATGCTGAAATATAGGATCAGTTTTTAACAAAAAAAACTGGATCTGGTTCCCAGTAGCCTTGAAAACCTATAAAAAAAAACTTAGATAGAAACTGCAGTAGTTTTTATTCCATGTACTGTGTCTCGTGTATATGATGGGAAGAGCCAACAAATAATCCTATTTTGTTGTTTTTGTAATTAAAAAACTAAAGCTATTGTGAATAAACTATATACGTCTGGAAAAGACATTTCTACGAAAGTGGCCTAGAATATTCCAATATCATGTATATAAAAATGGTCATTAACTTAGTGCACTCTAATGCAAACTGGTGCAAAAAGGGAAGAGACAAGTGGTGATGATGTGCAGCCTCCCCTGAGCATCAGCAGTTCGCAGGAATCCAATAAATACAGATAGATATTTACTAGAATGGTGGCTGGAACCGAATCCAACAGCAGCACTAAGTATACAGGAGCCCAGACTCCACTCTCCAGACTTATTCCCTATAGAAATGTATAAGGCAAAGTGGATGAAAAAAAAAATACATATATATATATATATATATATATATATATATATATATATATATATATATATATATATATATATATATACATATATATATATATATATATATATATATATATATATACATACATATACACACATGTATATCTTTTTCATCCAATTTGTCTTATACATTACTACAGGGAATAAACACACACAAACACACAAACACACACACACATATATATATATATATATATATATTCTTTAGCAATTTAAGGGCATCATGTGGATTTATTATAATATTTCTGTTCTTATTATGGCCTTTCTGGTTAATAATAATGATGTGAGTTTTTGTAATCACAGCCGCGTGCCGACAAGTTATACCCAGTTAAAAGCCCTGTGATCTTGGGGAATTACACAGGTATTTGGCGCTTTTAAGGGCACAAATAGCGACATTTCTCCTAATTTCCTGTAATGTTCGCAGTTCATGTGCGCTGGGACACAGTTCTGGGTTTGATCCTGTGTTCTCCGGCAATGATGACTTTTTTTTTTTTCCCCCTAAAGCTTCTACAAATTGCAGAATTGTAGAAGACAGAGAAATAATGAACGTATTATAGGAGTGAACGAATTTCTCGGGAGACTCTTATCATTCTGCAGCAGACAGACTGCTGATCCCCCTGCTTTATGCTAATCAGCCCCATGACGTCACCACGACAGCTTTTGGGTAGAATTAGTGGAGAAAGTATCGCAGAGATGGAAATACTGCAATCTGTACTTCACTGTATATATATATATATATATATATATATATATATATGTATATATATACATACATATAATTTATCCTAGTATTCCAGAAAGTATCTATCTATCTATCTATCTATCTATCTATCTATCTATCTATCTATCTATCTATCGATATATATATATATATATATATATATATATATATATATATATATTGTGTTCATGTACATATATTTTTTGCTGTATTTGATGCCGGATTACTCAGCAGAATAGGCTGCCTTGCCGCCTGAGACCCCTTTCAAGCAGTGAAGTACCAAACCTCCCCTTCCCAAGTAATAGCTGATATTAAATAGAGTTTTGGCCCCTGATCTCCCTGTATCCATGCAGCGCTATACTTGGCAATGTACATCTTATGTGCTGGTTGGCTCTCACTATGGGTAGACATATATTCTGCATTAACCAAAAAAAAAAACCTTTCCTCCCCTTGCTGAGGCTCTCCAGCCACAAAGATGTAGAGCTCTACTATATATATATATATATATGTGTGTGTGTGTGTGTATTTTCTCTCTGGCGGGGCACAGGCTGGTCACAGTGCAGACTCTGCCCTAATTGTAACTTACTTTGCTGCCCAGTAACTTGTCGCAGGCAGAGATGTCGCGTCATTGTATTGTCGCCAGCGACACAAGAGCACGTGACACAATACGGCTCTCCTGTGTATCTCTGGTATTAGGGGTTCCGTGTCCCCGGTATTGGGGTCACATTCCTGGTCATCCCGATGATTCGTGTGGC
The DNA here is from genome assembly GCF_032444005.1 of Ranitomeya imitator. Taxonomy (NCBI): domain Eukaryota; kingdom Metazoa; phylum Chordata; class Amphibia; order Anura; family Dendrobatidae; genus Ranitomeya; species Ranitomeya imitator. The sequence goes on along the minus strand of NC_091286.1, from coordinate 455,082,498 downwards.
CCCAATGGCCGCTGCTCCGGGCCCCGGCTGACTTCTTCTTAGGTTTCCTATGGACATTCCTAAGCGCACTAAATAGTCATTATGGCTGGCCAGAAGCTGACCCCACACAGCACAGGGCTGTAATAATAATGATAACAACAACCTGTCATTTATTGTTATTACTGGTCTGTGCAGTGATGAGACAGGGAGCCATGCGGAGGGCGATCAGCTAAAACTTACTGTAGACACATGGATACATAGAAAGAACATGATGACATTGTTATCGAGATATTACAGATCTACATTAAAATGTAATGCATACCAAGAATGTAAGTAATACAAAAATCATCAATATGTATATTGTATTTCTATCTATCTATCTATCTATCTATCTATCTATCTATCTATCTATCTATCTATCATCGATCAATGACATCTATCTATTTCTATGATAATAATTTGTATTTCTATAGAACCAACTTATTCCACAACACTTTATAATTCAGAGAGATCTATATGGAACATCTATCTATCTATCTATCTATCTATCTATCTATCTATCTATCTATCTATCTATCTATCTATCTATCTATCTATCTTTGCCGTTACCATTTCTTTCTTTCTTTCTATCTATGCAAATATTTTTTTCCATGATTATCTACTTCTCTGTATCTATCTATCAATCTATCTATCTATGTATCTACCTAATCTATGAACCGTAAGATGTTATATAGTTATAATTATAAATTGGTTGATTAGTGATGCATATCTCTTTGCCTTCTCCATTTATTTTCCTTTATTTGGGGTGCAGGGCTGTTGCCTACCTGTGCCCCCCATTACACAGCCTGTATTTTGGAGACTCTGGGGACTTTCCACAGTTAATAATCTCCGATACATTCGCAATTGGTGAATAATGCAGCCATCATGGTCCAGGGCTGATCCCCCAATACTTTGTGAGTGTGGGATCTGTGCTCAGCCATAGTCCATGGATGCAGGAAGAATGGAGTCCTGTCAGAGATGTCTTCTCCTTGAACAGTCTGTCCTGGAAGCTGGCAGGAGCTGGGTTATCCAGTGCAGGTGCAGTGCTGCTGGGGGGATGGGGAAGGAGGGAGGGGGGTCTGTGTGTTCAGCCAAAAAAGCACATTCTCCACAATAGACCACACACTGCCAGCCAGCATGGCATCGCCTCACCCACCAGTGCACAAAGTGGCTATACAGTAGCACCAGCAAGGCTCCTTTAATGAACATTTGTCACTTGTATGACAAACACTGAATTTCTGCCATTCTTCATAGAGAAGGAATGGAATCATCTGTAGGTCTTATTAAGACATGTCTGCTTTTATTATCACTTTGTACATTTGACCCTTTCACAGATGATATCTCCCAACCAGCCAATTATTTAGGAAGATTAATAGGTGACTCACTCATCTGGTTAATGGCAGATTGATCATCATTAGCAGTAATCAGCCTGTACCTGCTGCATGTAGTGTGAGTGCAGGATTAACCCCATCCACTGCCTGTAATAGAGACTTCTCCCTGTCACCTCCATGCCGCAGATTAGGCCTGTGTGCTGGACCTGCTGGAGCATTGCACTGCGAAGATTGCGGCGTGTTTCCTTATAAAAAACCATGGAAGCGGAAAAGTTTTATCTGAGTACAAATGGCATCAAGTGGATTCTGCTCCTTCACTGCAGGCTGCTGAGCAGGGAATGACAGGCAGACATTATTGTTTTGGTGGAGTTAACATATTTTCTGCATCACTGTAAATGGATTTTATTACATTTACAGGAAAAACTGCACCACTTCATCAGAGGCTGGAATATTATACCGCAGTGGATCACAGTCAGTGGAGAAGAGGAGTTTACAGATTTACTCCTAGAAATATTCTGTATAGGCTGCTCACCTGCTACAGCAGCAAACAGCCATATGGAAAAGTAAGGACACCTGGAGCAATGTATTTATTATTATTGGATATATCAATATTCCATCTTTATCTCAGCAGACTCATGTATACAAACTGACTTTGTAATTATATCTATAATATAACGTTGGGAGCATCACTCTGTCCGAAGCCTCTATAGACTGCGCAAGCGCCGGCGCAGTCTGGACCGCACAGAGTGACGCTCCCAGGAGATCGCGGTATGCGTAAACACTGAACGCACACCGCGATCTCCAAAGGAGAGGCAGGGACCGCCAGGAGGGTAAGTATATTCACCTGTCCCCCGTTCCAGCGCTGCGTGCGGCTCCGTGTCCCGGTCCTGGTCCTCTGCCTGTGACGTTCACAGTTCAGAGGGTGCGATGACGTGCTTAATGCGCGCCGCCCTCTGACTGAACAGTCACAGCCAGAGGAGCCGGAAGAAGCGGCGGGCAGCGCTGGAACGGGACAGACAGGCGAGTATAGCAAGTGCTGGGAGTGCCCCCAGCACTCGGCGCCCAGCGACGATAGGTGAGTATGTTATTTTTTTTTTTTATATATCGCAGAAGCATACGGGGCATATATTATGGAGCATCTTATGGGGGGCATATATTATAGAGCATCTTATGGGGGGCATATATTATGGAGCATCTTATGGGGGGCATATATTATGGAGCATCTTATGGGGGCATATATTATGGAGCATCTTATGGGGGGCATATATTATGGAGCATCTTATGGGGGCCATAAACCATAATGGAGCAGTGTACGGGGGCATATAATATGGAGCATCTTATGGGGGCCATCAACCATAATGGAGCAGTGTACGGGGGCATATACAATGGAGCATCTTATGGAGGCCATAAACCATAATGGAGCAGTGTACAGGGGCATATACAATGGAGCATCTTATGGGGGCCATCAACCATAATGGAGCAGTGTACGGGGCATATACCATGGAGCATCTTATGGGGGCCATAAACCTTTATGGAGCAGTGTACGGGGGCATATAATATGGAGCATCTTATGGGGGCCATCAACCATAATGGAGCAGTGTACGGGGGCATATAATATGGAGCATCTTATGGGGGCCATCAACCATAATGGAGCAGTGTACGGGGGCATATAATATGGAGCATCTTATGGGGGCCATCAACCATAATGGAGCAGTGTACGGGGGCATATACTATGGAGCATCTTATGGGGGCCATAAACCTTTATGGAGCAGTGTATGGGGCATATGGATGGGAGCAGCAAATTACAGAATGGTGGCGCAGGATGGGAGCAGCACATGACAGAACGGGGGCGCAGGATGGGAGCAGCACATGACAGAACGGGGGTGCAGGATGGGAGCAGCACATGACAGAACGGGGGCGCAGGATGGGAGCAGCACATGACAGAACGGGGGCGCAGGATGGGAGCAGCACATGACAGAACGGGGGTGCAGGATGGGAGCAGCACATGACAGAACGGGGGCGCAGGATGGCAGCAGCAGCACATGTCAGAATGGGGGCGCAGGATGGGAGCAGCACGTCAGAATGGGGCGCAGGATGGGAGCAGCACATGACAGAATGGGGGCGCAGGATGGGTGCAGCACATGACAGGATGGGGGTGCAGGATGGGAGCAGCACATGGCAGGATGGGGACGCAGGATGGGTGCAGCACATGACAGGATGGAGACCGTATACCAATATAAATGCTCGCCACCCGGGCGTAGAACGGGTTCAATAGCTAGTATACATATAATTCAATTTGCTTTTGAGGTCAAGGTAATCTAATGAAATACTGCAATATTTGGGATATGGGATTATCCACTATGGCCAAAAAGTAATATCCTGTGCAGCACAGGAGAATTTCTGGAGGTACACCTATAAAAGAAGGCTTTGGTGTATACTGTACCTCTATATAGTCATACTATAGTATAGCATCCCATTGTGGAAAATAATAGCTATAGTAATTTTTACTTTATCCCTACACATAGAATAACATGGTTTCCTACATTATTCCATATCGCAAAAAAAAGGATGTCAATGCATCCTGGCCTGAAATATGTCTAAGGGCTCATGTTCATGACCATATTCTCGGTGTGAGAGCTGTCCATCAAAAAATGGATCACACTCAGACCAACATTGTTCAATGAGACAATGCAGATGAATGAGTTTCTTCGCTCACTGAATCTGCATGTTAAAGAAGTCACAGCATTCCCACTTTTCCTCTAAAAATCAGATGAGATTCGCCCATTTAAGTCTATGGGTGTGAGAAAAACAAATGAGATGCGACACGGAGCCATAGTATAGCATTTGATTTTTAGGCTGCCGTCACACTAGCAGTGTTTGGTCAGTATTTTAAGGTACCTTCACACATAACGATATTGTTAACGATATCGTTGCTTTTTGTGACGTAGCAACGATATCGTTAATAAAATCGTTATGTGTGACAGCAACCAATGATCAGGCCCCTGCTGGGAGATCGTTGGTCGCTGAAGAAAGTCCAGAACTTTATTTCGTCGCTGGACTCCCTGCTGACATCGCTGGATCGGCGTGTGTGACACCGATCCAGCGATGTCTTCACTGGTAACCAGGGTAAACATCGGGTAACTAAGCGCAGGGCCGCGCTTAGTAACCCGATGTTTACCCTGGTTACCATCCTAAAAGTAAAAAAAACAAACAGTACATACTTACCTACCGCTGTCTGTCCTCCAGCGCTGTGCTCTGCACTCCTCCTGTACTGGCTGTGAGCGTCGGTCAGCCGGAAAGCAGAGCGGTGACGTCACCGCTCTGCTTTCCGGCCGCTGTGCTCACAGCCAGTACAGGAGGAGTGCAGAGCACAGCGCTGGAGGACAGACAGCGTTAGGTAAGTATGTACTGTTTGTTTTTTTTACTTTTAGGATGGTAACCAGGGTAAACATCGGGTTACTAAGCGCGGCCCTGCGCTTAGTTACCCGATGTTTACCCTGGTTACCGGCATCGTTGGTCGCTGGAGAGCGGTCTGTGTGACAGCTCTCCAGCGACCAAACAGCGACGCTGCAGCGATCCGGATCGTTGTCGGAATCGCTGCAGCGTCGCTTAATGTGAAGGGGCCTTTACATCAGTATTTGTAAGCCAAAACCAGGAGTGGGTGATAAATACAGAAGTGGTGCATATGTTTCTATTATACTTTTCCTCTATTTGTTCCACTCCTGGTTTTGGCTTACAGATACTGATGTAAAATACTGACCAAATACTGCTAGTGTGATGGCAGCCTTAGAGGTATATTGTGCAATTGTGTAGGATAGGAAGCTGTAAATGGTCCTGTAAAAGATTAATAACTTCTGAGTAAAAAAACTGACTGTATACAGACAGCATACGGGTTGGACACCCTACTTGAGCACCACCAGCACCCAGTTCTACAGAGTGCCGTGTTTTTTTACATTATCCTGTATACAGACAGCCCACAGATGACGTGAGAAAATAATCTCACTTTTCTAGATGAAACTCTGAATGATTTGTGATACGGTCGTGTGCGCCCACCTTAGCTGTCTACCAGTTTCAGTGGTCCACGAATGTGTCTGAAGGGTTCTGTGCATGCATACCCCTTTTTTTAACCCCTCACCCATCTTCAGCATTTCCATGTAGTTCAGACATGGGCTTTAATAACCATACCAGAATCCACTATCTGTTATTATTTTAGCCATTCTTTGGTGGATTTATTGGCGTGCTTCAGATCATTGTCATGTTACAATGTCCATTCTTAGCTAAGCCTCAAACTCCTGAATTGCCTTGTCCTCATATACCCCCTGCTCGAGATCCTTACATACTTACCGCCAGACTTCACATTGGGTTTCCAGCACATTTGTCTTTTGGGTGGGACTGTGGCCACATAATTCTATATTTGTGTGTCCAGTGCACATTGGTACCTTTCACCTATCCTTAGGCTACTCTTGCCCCATTGTCCTTAGGCAGGAAAGGTTCCCTCCTGGCACACTTTCCATGTAGATCTAATTTGTGCAGCCTCTTTCTAATGATAGACCCGTGAACCTTGACATCAGTCAAAAAAATATGGGGGCCCTATGCAGTGCATGTGTTCAACATATCAACATAATAAAAACCTTTATGCGCTGCTTTGGAGGTGGAAGTGGCCCCATTACCTCTTGGGTTCCCTGTGTGGCTGCGCAGGATGCACCAATTCCATGTCTGCCCCTGCTGTACATTCTATAAAAAAAGTATTGAGTTGAGTTGACCTTTTTTGTCCACTTACATCAGCAAATGTAGAAGGTTACACTACATTCAGAAAGGACTGGAAAGTGAGAAAAGGTGGAGGGGTGTGTATTTTTTATTAAATCCAACTTAAGACCAGTGCTCAATGGAAACTTTGGAGGGAGCTGCGACACTGTAGAGTCAGTACGGGTAAATGGGGACGGCTATAATGGAAAGATTGGAATTTGCTGCAAGCCTCCTAATATAGCTGAACAGGTAGAGGATGAAATGCTGCAACAAATTAAAAAGGCAGCAAAAAATAATAGGGAAAAAAGTTTATGAGGTAGCGGCGCTCGTGAGATGGATAGGGATAGCTGCGGGTACTGCTCCTCACCACACAAAGGAGAAAAGGAAGCTATAAACAATAAAAATATTTTTACAATATTTATACCTGCGCTAAACTTTAAAGTACATTAGTCAACGTTCACGGTGGGTGGTTACCTGTTTGGTGACAGGGTTGTTGGAAGTTCGCCTGTGAGCGTGTGTGACAGATCAGGGATTGATCGTGGGGAGGGACTGAAATGGGAAACAGTAAAAAATAAAAATAATATCACAAATACTGAGTAACTCGTGTGTCACTTGATTATTGCGTTAAAATAGGATGGTACCATGTAAAAGTGATCAGTATGCTGTGCAGGACTGCTGTCAGTCCATGTGTAGTAAATCACTTGTGTAGAGCTTAAAAAACTAACACCCCGCAAGTGCATTGCCTAGGATAAGAAGTATGTGCTTCTCCAGTTAATAAGCTAAATGCACAATAGGTGAAGTCCAATACCTGTAGTACTGATGCTTATAGGGAAAAAGACCCCATAGGGTCCCTGATGAAGGAAACTGCAGCATTTCCGAAATGCATTGGTTTGTGGCTCCCACAGCGCTCCGTAGCACCACTAGGGGCACCACGTGATTAACGATCACGTGACCCGAACGTCACCGCAGGTCCTGCACAGCATCGCGCAAGGCTTACCAAGCACAGGCCGCGCGAGCGTCCGTCACCGGCCAGGACGGCGCCTGCACAAGCCGCCTGAGAGTCAACAAGGACAGCGTCCATTCAGCTAAGTAAAACTGTCTTACCTGCTTTACTACTATCGCCAAGGATTTATGGACATTTTTAAATATAACTTCATCTCTTTTTCCTTATAAGCATTTTAATGCAATAATCAAGTGACACACGAGTTACTCAGTATTTGTGATTTTATTTTAATTTTTTACTGTTTCCCACTTCAGCCCCTCCCCACGATCAATCCCTGATCTGTCACACACGCTCACAGGCGAACTTCCAACAACCCTCTCACCAAACAGCTAACCACCCACCGTGAACGTTGACTAATGTACTTTAACCCCTTCATGACCAGGGGATTTTTCGTTTTTCCGTGTTCGTTTTTCGCTCCCCTCCTTCCCAGAGCCATAACTTTTTTATTTTTCCGTCAATTTGGCCATGTGAGGGCTTATTTTTTGCGGGACGAGTTGTACTTTTGAACGACATCATTGGTTTTAGCATGTCGTGTACTAGAAAACGGGAAAAAAATTCCAAGTGCGGTGAAATTGCAAAAAAAGTGCAATCCCACATTGGTTTTTTGTTTGGCTTTTTTGCTAGGTTCACTAAATGCTAAAAATGACCTGCCATTATGATTCTCCAGGTCATTACGAGTTCATAGACACCAAACATGACTAGGTTATTTTTTATCTAAGTGGTGAAAAAAAATTCCAAACTTTGCTAAAAAAAAAAAAAAAAAATTGCGCCATTTTCCGATACTCGTAGCGTCTCCATTTTTCGTGATCTGGGGTCGGTTGAGGGCTTATTTTTTGCGTGCCGAGATGACGTTTTTAATGATAGCATTTCGGTGCAGATACGTTCTTTTGATCGCCCGTTATTGCATTTTAATGCAATGTCGCGGCGACCAAAAAAACGTAATTCTGGCGTTTCGAGTTTTTTTCCCGCTACGCTGTTTAGCGATCAGGTTAATACTTTTTTTTATTTGATAGATCGGGCAATTCTGAGCGCGGCGATACCAAATATGCGTAGATTTGATATTTTTTTTATTGATTTATTTTGATTGGGGCGAAAGGGGGGTGATTTAAACTTTTATGTTTTTTTTATTTTTTTCACATTTTTTTAAACTTTTTTTTTTAACTTTTGCCATGCTTCAATAGCCTCCATGGGAGGCTAGAAGCAGGGACAGCACGATCGGCTCTGCTACATAGCAGCGATCTGCTGATCGCTGCTATGTAGCAGAATTGCACGTGTGCTGTGAGCGCCGACCACAGGGTGGCGCTCACAGCGACGGGCAATCAGTAACCATAGAGGTCTCAAGGACCTCTATGGCTACAATGGAGACGCATCGCCGACCCCCGGACATGTGATGGGGGTCGGCGATGACGTCATTTCCGGCCGCCCGGCCGGAAGCGGTAGTTAAATGCCGCTGTCTGCGTTTGACAGCGGCATTTAACTAGTTAATAGGTGCGGGCAGATCGCGATTCTGCCCGCGCCTATTACGGGCACATGTCAGCTGTTCAAAACAGCTGACATGTCCCGGCTTTGGTGCGGGCTCACCGCGGAGCCCTGCATCAAAGCAGGGGAGCCGGCATCGGACGGTATAGTACGTCCGATGCCGGTAAGGGGTTAAAGTTTAGCGCAGGAATAAATATTGTAAAAATATTTTTATTGTTTAAAAAATAATAGGCTCCTTATTATGGGGGATTTTAAAAATCCAGACATTCAATGGGACATAGACTCTTCTGGTTGTGCTAAAAGCTGCAAGTTCTTATCTACAACTCAGGACAATTACCTCTCTCAGCTGGTAGATGAACCAACCAGGGGAGATAATCTGTTGAATCTGGTTCTGTCAAATAGACTAGATACAATTTCAGATCTACAGGTCAGGGAGCATTTGGGATGCAGTGACCATAATATGGTACATTTCAAAGTAATTTTCAATCAAACATTCAAAGGGGAAATGCCAAAACCTGGAACTTTAATAAGGCCGGTTTCACACATCAGTGGCTCCTGTACATGAGGTGACAGTTTCCTCACGTACTGGAGACACTGACTCACATAGACACATGAAAATCAATGTGTCTCTGCACATGTCAGCATGTTTTCACGGACCGTGTGTCCGTTTGGAAAACACGGAGACATGTCAGTGTTCGTGGGAGCGCACGGATCACACGGACCCATTAAAGTCAATGGGTTCGTGTAAAACACGTACCGCACATGGATGTTGTCCGTGTGCAGTCCGTGTGCCGTGCAGGAGACAGCGCTACAGTAAGCGCTGTCCCCCCCCCGCGTGTGGTGCTGAAGCCCCATTCATTTCTTCTCTCCAGCAGCATTTGCTGGAAAGAAGGAATGAATAATCTTTTTTTTTAATTTATTTTTGTTTTTAAAATAAAGTTTCCGGTAATCTGCCCCCTCCCACCCCCTGTGCGCCCCCCCGCTGGCAATAAAATACTTACCCAGCTCCCTCGGCGCTTACATCCTTTCAGCGTCGCTGCTTCATCTACCAGCTGAGAGAGGTAATTGTCCTGAGTTGTAGATAAGAACTTGCAGCTTTTAGCACAACCAGAAGAGTCTATGTCCCATTGAATGTCTGGATTTTTAAAAAAGAAAGATTATTCATTCCTTCTTTCCAGCGAACGCTGCTGGGAAGAAGGGATGAATACCGGCTTCAGCACCGCACGCAGGGGACAGCGCTTAACTCTAGCGCTGTCTCCTGCATGGTCCGTGTGGTCCTCAGTCGGCACACGGGCGGCACACGGCTGCCGCACGTGTGCCACACTGATGTTCAACGTAAGCACATGGACACGGATAATTCCGGTACTGATTTTTCCGTTATCGGAATTATCTGGACGTGTGAGACTGGCCTAAAGCTGATTTTAACAAATTAAGGGAAGAGTTTAACCCTGCTGTTCTTTTGGTCAAAAATGACCGACTTTGAACTTCAATATTCTTTAAAATATTCAAGATGCGGCTCTGAAACCCGTGGCCGACCGACCCATCCTCATTTAAGTCAATCAACCACAAGTTTCAGAACCGCATCTTGAACACCCCAAAAAATACCAAAGTTCAAAATAGGTCTCCCCAGACCGAACAGAACAGCAGGGTTAATCATGTAGACTGGGACCATCTCATGGTAACTGGGGATACCGACCATAAATGGGGCATGCTTAAGGAAATGCTACTAGAATCTTGTAGAAAACTTATACATTCTGGTAATAAAATGTCCAGGAATAAAAAGAAACCATTATGGATAAGAGAGTACAAAGTTTAATCAGTTTAAAAGAAAGGGCATTCAAAATCCTGAAGGTCGAGAATACAGAAATAGCATTTCAGGAGTATAAAGATCTAAGTAAGATATGTAAAAAATAAATCAAGATGGCAAAGAGACATTAAAATAAATCTCAATTTTTTTTTAAATAAATATATCCATGCTAAAAAGGAAAACAAATAGTATAGGCCCCTTAACATATGGTAATAACAAGATAATAATAGAGGACAAAGAAAAGGCTGAGATATTAAACAGGCACTTTTCATCCATGTTCACCAATGAACTAACGGTTCCAGGGATCTTTCAACAAGGCAACAATCAAAATTCACCACCTGATATAATTAGTATAACACAAGAAGAAGTGCATCTGAGCAAATTAGACATTGACAATTCCACTGGCCCAGATGGCATTCATCCACAAATAGTGATGGAATTCAACTCAGTAATTGACAGACCGCTGTATCTTATATTCTTAGACTCTCTTGTAACAGGGGTGGTGCCACAGGATTGGAGGATGACTCATGTGGTACAGATTTATAAGAAAGGTAAGAAGGTGGATCCAGGTGACTACCGTCCGGTAAGCCTGATATCAGTATTGTGCAAAATTTTTGAGGGCATTATAACAGATGACCTGGAGAAAAATATTGCAGAGAATAATATAATAACTGACAACAAGCATGGATTCATGAAAGATAGGTCGTGTCTGACCAACATGTTGGGTTTCTATGAGGAGATGAGTGCAAATCTGGATGTTGATGTGGCTGATGTGATTTATCTGGACTTTGCAAAGGCATTTGATATTTTATCACATAACAGCCTTATCCATAACCAGGGGCTCGGGGAAAGGAATTGACTAAATGACAGGAAACAGTCGTCATAAAGGACCGATTCTTTTTAACCCCTTTATTAACCCCTTCCTGACATTAGACGTACTATCTCATCGAGGTGGGGTGGGCCCGTATGACCACCGATGGGATAGTACGTCATAGCGATCGGCCGCGCTCACGGCCGGGTGTCAGCTGACCATCGCAGCTGACATCCGGCACTATGTGCCAGGAGCAGTCACGGATGGCCCCCGGCACATTAACCCCCGGCACACTGCGATCAAGCATGATCACAGTGTTCCAGTGGCATAGTGAAGCATTGCGCAGGGAGGGGGCACCCTGCGGGCTTCCCTGAGACGCTTGGAGCAACACGATGTGATTGCTTTGCCCCCCCGGGGTAATGTTATAGTGTAAAAAAAAAATATTCACATGTGTAAAAAAAAAAAAAAAAAAATTCTTAAAAAAAAATATTGTTCCCATAAATACATTTCTTTATCTAAATAAAAAAAACAATAAAAGTACACATATTTAGTATCGCCGTGTCCGTAAAGACCCAACCTACAAAACTGTCCCACTAGTTAACCCCTTCAGTGAACACCGTAAAAAAAAAAAAAACACCGAGGCAAAAAACAAAGCTTTATTATCATACCGCCGAACAAAAAGTGGAATAACACGCGATCAAAAAGATGGATATAAATAACCATGGAGCCGCTGAAAATGTCATCTTGTCCCGCAAAAAACGAGCTGCCATACAGCATCATCAGCAAAAAAAGAGTTATAGTCCTCAGAATAAAGCGATGCAAAAATAATAATTTTTTCTATAAAATAGTTTGTATCGCATAAAAGCACCAAAACATAAAAAAAAAAATGAGGTATCGCTGTAATCGTACTGACCCAAAGAATAAAACTGCTTTATCCATTTTACCAAATGCGGAATTGTATAAACACCCCCCCCACAAAGAAATTAATGAATAGCTGGTTTTTGGTCATACTGCCTCACAAAAATCAGAATAAAAAGCGATAAAAAAAGTCACGTGCCCGAAAATGTTATCAATAAAAACATCAACTCGTCCCGCATAAAACAAGACCTCACATGACTCTGTGGACCAAAGTATGGAAAAATTATAGCTCTCAAAATGTGGTAACGCAAAAAATATTTTTTGCAATAAAAAGCGTCTTTTAGTGTGTGACGGCTGCCAATCATAAAAATCCGATAGAAAACCCGCTATAAATAGTAAATCAAACCCCCCTTCATCACCTACTTAGGTAGGGAAAAATAAAAAAATTAAAAAAAGTATTTCCATTTTCCCATTAGGGTTAGGCTAGGGTTAGGGTTAGGGATAGGGTTTGGATTACATTTACGGTTGGGATTAGGGTTAGGGGTGTGTCAGGGTTAGGGGTGTGGTTAGGGTTAAGGGTGTGGTTAGGGTTGGAATTAGGGTTAGGGGTGTGTTGGGGTTTGGGGTGTGGTTGGGATTAGGGTTAGGGGTGTGTTTGGGTTAGGGTTTCAGTTAGAATTGGGAGTTTCCACTGCTTAGGCACATCAGTGGCTCTCCAAACGCAACATGGTGTCTCATCTCAATTCCAGTCAATTTTGCATTGAAAGTCAAACGGCGCTCCTGCCATTTCGAGCTCTGCCATGTGCCCAAACAGTGGTTTACCCCCACATATGGGGTATCAGCGTACTCAGGACAAATTGCACAACAACTTTTGGGGTCTAATTTCTTCTCTTACCCTTGTGAAAATAAAAAATTGAGGGTGAAAAATCATTTTTTTATTTTTACGGCTGTGCATTATTAACTTCTGTGAAGCACTTGGTGGGTCAGAGTGTTCACCACACATCTATATAAGTTCCTTAGGGGGTCTAGTTTCCAAAATGTTGTCACTTGTGGGGGGTTTCCATGTTTAGGCACATCAGAGGCTTTCCAAACGCAACATGGCGTCCCATCTCAATTCCAGTCAATTTTGCATTGAAAAAGTCAAATGGCGCTCCTTCCCTTCCGAGCTCTGCCATGCGCCCAAACAGTGGGCTAATAAACTTCCTGAATGTGGTTTTGAGAACCTTGAGGGGTGCAGTTTTTAGAATGGTGTCACACTTGTTTATTTTCTATCATATAGACCCCTCAAAATGACTTCAAATGTGATGTGGTCCCCCCAAAAAATGGTGTTGTAAAAATGAGAAATTGCTGGTCAACTTTTAACCCTTATAACTCTCTAGCAAAAAAATTTTGGCACCAAAATTGTGCTGATGTAAAGTAGACATGTGGGAAATGTTACTTATTAAGTATTTTGTGTGACATATCTCTGTGATTTAAGGGCATAAAAATTCAAATTTGGAAAATTGCTAAATTTTCAAAATTCTCACCAAATTTCCGTTTTTTTTTTCACAAATAAACACAGGTAATATCAAAGAAATTTCACCACTATTATGAAGTACAATATGTCATGAGAAAACATTGTCAGAATCACTGGGATCCGTTGAAGCGTTCCAGAGTTATAAAGGGACAGTGGTCAGAATTATAAAAATTGGTCTGGTCATTAACGTGCAAACCACCCTTGGGGGTAAAGGGGTTAATGACCTTTTGGATGGGATTGAGAGTAAAGTCTTTGATGATGACACCAAACTATGTAGGATATTAAAATCTGAACTTGACATTACAATTTTACAAAATGATCTGGATAAGATGACTGAATGGGCAAACAATTGGCGCGTGAGGTGTAATGTAGATAATTGTAGAGTATTGCACCTAGGACGGAGTAATCCTATTGCTGCATATACATTAAATGGGACCATACTCGGGACTACAGAACAGAAGAAGGACTTGGGTATTCTCATTACAAGTAAGCTGAGCAGCAGTACTCCATGTCAAGCAGCAGCTGCAAAAGCAAACAAGAGAGATAAAATCCCGCGATCCCAACATATTGTTAGCCCTTTATAAATCTCTGGTGAGGCCACATCAAGAATATGGGATCCAGTTTTGTGCTGCACATTTAAAAAACAACATTTAGAAATTAGAGTCAGTTCAAAGGCAGGCAACTAGATTATTACAAGGGATGGAAGGCCTATCATATGATGAAAGGTTGGAAAAGTTGGGTCTGTTTAGCTTAGAAAAAAGATGCCTCAGAGTGGATCTCATTTATGTGTATAAATATATGTGTGGTCAGTAAAAAAGACTGGCACATAACTTTTTCCTTCTAAGGACCATAGTAAGGACCAGGGGGCACTCATAATGGGTGGAAGAAAGACGATTGTGAGTTGTGACAGCTAAATAGGAAAGGGTTCTTTATAGTTAGAGCAGTCAGACTGTGGAATGCCGATCCACAAGAGGCAGTAATGGCCGACACTATGACAGCTATTAAAAAAGAGATGAATGCTTTCCTCAATAAACATAACATTGCGGGTTAAAGTTAATTTAGTGACAAAATGAACAATTAGTGGAGAAAGGTTGAACTTGATGGACCTAGGTCTTTTTTTCAACCTATTTAACTATGTAGCTAACTATGTAACTATATGCATTACTCATATCTCTATACACTGCTTGACTAGAGAAATTGGGCCTGATTTAGCAAAGCTTTTACATTAATATTCTGGTGTAAAAGTTTTGAAAAGTCGCTCCTGATTCATGAAAGGCTTATGCTTCATGAATTAAATATATATTATATTTCCTAGAGGAGCATTCCACGGCGAATAAAGGTACCTTCACACATAACGATATTGTTAACGATATCGTTGCTTTTTGTGACGTAGCAACGATATCGTTAATGAAATGTGTGACAGCGACCAACGATCAGGCCCCTGCTGGGAGATCGTTGGTCGCTGAATAAAGTCCAGAACTTTATTTAGTCGCTGGACTCCTGCTGACATCGCTGGATCGGCGTGTGTGACACCGATCCAGCGATGTCTTCACTGGTAACCAGGGTAAACATCGGGTAACTAAGCGCAGGGCCGCGCTTAGTAACCCGATGTTTACCCTGGTTACCATCCTAAAAGTAAAAAAAACCAAACAGTACATACTTACCTACAGCCGTCTGTCCTCCAGCGCTGTGCTCTGCTCTCCTCCTGTACTGGCTGTGAGCGTCGGTCAGCCGGAAAGCAGAGCGGTGACGTCACCGCTCTGCTTTCCGGCCGCTGTGCTCACACAGACAGTACAGGAGGAGAGCAGAGCACAGCGCTGGAGGACAGACGGCTGTAGGTAAGTATGTACTGTTTGTTTTTTTTTACTTTTAGGATGGTAACCAGGGTAAACATCGGGTTACTAAGCGCGGCCCTGCGCTTAGTTACCCGATGTTTACCCTGGTTACCGACATCGTTGGTCGCTGGAGAGCGGTCTGTGTGACAGCTCTCCAGCTACCAAACAGCGGCGCTGCAGCGATCTGGATCGTTGTCGGTATCGCTGCAGCGTCGCTTAATGTGAAGGTACCTTAAGCCTCCTTACCTTGACAAGCCAGAGATGGTATGTCACGCTCCATAAGGAGAAACGATACCCCTTAGACCCCAGTCCAGAGCCTCTCACCTAGCCAAATCAGTTCTCATGCTTCGCACTGACGAGGGCCAACAGCCCGAAACACCGTGTCTGCGAATTGAGATAATGATTTGGCTTTCCTCCTAAGTCATATTGCAAGACTCGTTTAAAGAGTTGATTGTGACTTGTAAGATCACTACTTCCAACAGGTGGTGCTATAGAGTTTAAGTCCTCTTTTTCTCAGAAGAGGCAATTTGCATACAAACTATGTTTAGCATTCATGTACATAAAGACTCATAGGTAGCATTCATGTACATGTAGACCCTTCTGAATTGATCATGTACATATAGAATTATGTGAATAAAAAATGTGCCTACAGACCCATGACTAGTGTTGAGCATTCCGATACCGCAAGTATCGGGTATCGGCCGATACTTGCGGTGTCGGAATTCCGATACCGAGTTCTGATATTTTTGTGATATCAGGAATCGGTATCGGATCCATATTAATGTGTAAAATAAAGAATTAAAATAAAAAATATTGATATACTTACCTCTCCAGAGGACATCACCGCTGGTAACCGGCAGCCTTCTTTGTTTAAAATGAGCGCGTTTAGGGACTTCCATGACGTCACGGCTTCTGATTGGTCACGTGCCGCTCATGTGACCGCCACGCGACCAATCAGAAGCCACGCCGTCATTCTCAGGCCCTAAACTCCTCATTCTAGGAATTTAGGACCTGAAAATGACGTCGAGGCTTCTGATTGGTCGCGTGGCGGTCACATGAGCGGCACGCAACCAATCAAAAGCCGCGATGTCATTCTCAGGTCCTAAACGCGCTCATTTTAAGCAAAGAAGGCTGCCGGTTACCAGCGGTGATGTCCAGGGGCCTCCGGAGAGGTAATTATATCAATATTTTTTATTTTAATTCTTTATTTTACACATTAATATGGATCCCAGGGCCTGAAGGAGAGTTTCCTCTCCTTCAGACCCTGGGAACCATCAGGATACCTTCCGATACTTGGTGTCCCATTGACTTGTATTGGTATCGGATATCGGTATCGGCGATATCCGATACTTTTCGGGTATCGGCCGATACTATCCGATACCAATACTTTCAAGTATCGGACGGTATCGCTCAACACTACCCATGACCCATGTGCATTGATCAGGTACATACAGACCCATGTGTATCGATCAGGTACATACAGACCCATGTGCATTGATCAGGTACATACAGAATCATGTGCATTGGAAAGGTACATACAGACCCATGTGCATCGATCAGGTACATACAGACCCATGTGCATTGATTAGGTACATACAGGCCCACCTGCATCAATCAGGTACATACTGACCCATGTGCATTTATCAGGTACAGACCCATGTGTATCGATCAGGTACATACAGAGCCATGTGCATTGGTGAGGTACATTCAGACCAATGTGCATTGATTAGGTGCATACAGAGCCATGTGCATTGATCAGGTACATACAGACCCACGGGCATTGATCAGGTACATACTGACCCATGTGCATCGAACAGGTACAATACAGACCCATGTGCATTTATCAGGTACATACTGACCCATGTGCATTGGTGAGGTACATACAGACCAATGTGCATTGATCAGGTACATACCAACCCATGTGAATCAGTCAGGTACATACAGACCCATGTGGATTGATCAGGTACATACCAACCCATGTGCATCAGTCAGGTACATACAGACCCATGTGCATCAGTC
This sequence comes from Ranitomeya imitator, assembly GCF_032444005.1. Classification (NCBI taxonomy): domain Eukaryota; kingdom Metazoa; phylum Chordata; class Amphibia; order Anura; family Dendrobatidae; genus Ranitomeya; species Ranitomeya imitator. The sequence continues at coordinate 455,065,075 of NC_091286.1, read as the reverse complement.
AGGTACATACAGACCCATGTGCATCGATCATATACATACAGACCATGTGCACTGATCAGGTACATATAGACCATGCGCATTGATCAGGTACAGACAGACCCATGTGCACTGATCAGGTACATACAGACCCATGTGCATTGATCAGGTACATATAGACAAATGTGCATCAATCATATACATACAGACCCATGTGCATCGATCATATACATTCAGACCATGTGCATCGATCATATACATACAGACCATGTGCATCGATCATATACATACAGAACGTGTCCATCGATCATATACATACAGACCCATGTGCATCGATCATATACTGTACATACAGACCATGTGCATCGATCATATACATACAGACCATGTGCATCGATCATATACATACAGACCATGTGCATCGATCATATACATACAGACCATGTGCATCGATCATATACATACAGACCATGTGCATCGATCATATACATACAGACCATGTGCATCGATCATATACATATAGACCATGTGCATCGATCATATACATACAGACCGTGTCCATCGATCATATACATACAGACCCATGTGCATCGATCATATACTGTACATACAGACCATGTGCATCGATCATATACATACAGACCATGTGCATCGATCATATACATACAGACCATGTGCATCGATCATATACATACAGACCATGTGCATCGATCATATACATATAGACCATGTGCATCGATCATATACATATAGACCATGTGCATCGTTCATATACATACAGACCATGGACATCGATCATATACATACAGACCATGTGCATCGATCATATACATATAGACCATGTGCATCGATCATATACATATAGACCATGTGCATCGATCATATACATATAGACCATGTGCATCGATCATATACATATAGACCATGTGCATCGATCATATACATACAGACCATGGACATCAATCATATACATACAGACCATGTGCATCGATCATATACATACAGACCATGGACATCGATCATATACATACAGACCATGTGCATCGATCATATACATACAGACCATGTGCATCGATCATATACATATAGACCATGTGCATCGATCATATACATACAGACCATGGACATCGATCATATACATACAGACCATGGACATCGATCATATACATACAGACCATGGACATCGATCATATACATACAGACCATGTGCATCGATCATATACTGTACATACAGACCATGTGCATCGATCATATACATACAGACCGTGTGCATCGATCATATACATACAGACTGTGTACATCGATCATATACATATAGACCATGTGCATCGATCATATACATACAGACCATGGACATCGATCATATACATACAGACCGTGTGCATCGATCATATACATACAGACCGTGTGCATCGATCATATACATACAGACCATGTGCATCGATCATATACATATAGACCATGTGCATCGATCATATACATACAGACCATGTGCATCGATCATATACATATAGACCATGTGCATCGATCATATACATATAGACCATGTACATCGATCATATACATATAGACCATGTGCATCGATCATATACATACAGACCGTGTGCATCGATCATATACATACAGACCGTGTACATCGATCATATACATACAGACCATGTGCATTGATCAGGTACATATAGACCATGTACATCGATCATATACATATAGACCATGTACATCGATCATATACATACAGACCATGTGCATTGATCATATACATATAGACCATGTACATCGATCATATACATATAGACCATGTGCATCGATCATATACATATAGACCATGTACATCGATCATATACATATAGACCATGTACATCGATCATATACATACAGACCATGTGCATCGATCATATACATACAGACCATGTGCATCGATCATATACATACAGACCGTGTGCATTGATCATATACATACAGACCGTGTACATCGATCATATACATACAGACCGTGTGCATTGATCATATACATACAGACCATGTGCATCGATCATATACATACAGACCATGTGCATCGATCATATACATACAGACCGTGTGCATTGATCATATACATACAGACCGTGTACATCGATCATATACATACAGACCATGTGCATCGATCATATACATACAGACCATGTGCATCGATCATATACATACAGACCGTGTGCATTGATCATATACATACAGACCGTGTACATCGATCATATACATACAGACCGTGTGCATTGATCATATACATATAGACCGTGTGCATCGATCATATACATACAGACCGTGTACATCGATCATATACATACAGACCGTGTGCATTGATCATATACATATAGACTATGTACATCGATCATATACATACAGACCATGTGCATTGATCAGGTACATGTTGATTCGTGTCCAGTTTTTAAGTACAGACCTCTGTGCAGTTTCATGTACATACAGAACAGGCCCATAAGGAGCATGCAATTTGTAATAATCGTTACTGCAATCAACAATTTTCTTGAGAGCATTTTTGCATTTGCTGTTATATGGAGGAACAGAATCCAGTGCGCCCTAATCTTGGTGATCGCAGATCATTTTGATCATTTTCCCCACTTCCCCACATTCCTGCGCTCTGCTTGTTCTCTACGAGACAAATAAACCACTAGTGACACATGAGGTTACTAATTTGAGTTAATATGATCTTTATGGCATATAAGAGCGGATAATTGGCCTATTTTTCTGAACAACAATGTAATTCACAATAGCTTTATTATTTAATAACTCCAAGTCTTGGCTGGGGGACCCTGGCGGGGAAGAGCAAGAACAATGGCAAAGTAATTGTGGAGATTTCTGGAGATGACTTGTGGAAATGAACTGTTTGGATATGGAGGTACCGCGGATGTCTGGGCCTACTCTCCCTCCTACCCTCCTACCGGCCCATTCAGTGCGGGATTTATGGGGAATGCTGTTGTGTGCAGCTCCTAGCAACAGCCTGGATATTCCCAGAGTCAATACACTCCGCAAGCCTCAAGACTTGCAGATCAGGGCTTGGAAAAGTCTACAACCCCCTCCTAGCCGAACTGCTATTGCTGATCTACAAATATAGCAGAGCTAAGTATGCTGCATTATGCTACCAGAAAGATATGGTAGGTTTATGTGCAGTCCTATGTAAAAACAAAACAAGGATTCTAATATCTCATGAGCACATGTGTAAGTATAATACATGATATATTTATATGCACATTGTTTTGCCCAGTGTGGACAGTTCCAATTTATTGCCCATGCTACCTGTTTGGGAACGAGTCACAGAGGTGACAGCTCGCCCTCAAAGAAAACTTTCCCCATAGAGGAGGCCCGAACAATGGTGCGCCTCTGCTGGCTCACCCCAAGCCTGGAACAATGTCAGCTTTGATGCACTTTAAGCAGGGACAGCAGGGGACTGTGATGATGTATGGCATTCTTCATCCTTGGGCATCGGATCCTGGGAGAAGCAGGAGGAGGAGGGGGCACAAGTGCACAAATAATGCCACAAACAGCTCCAACACTCATTTATCCGCTACTTCACGTAGTCTAGAGCAGGGGGCTTCACCCCCCCATTACATTACACAGGGTATGACGTTAGCTAAGGTTACAGAGCTTCATTTCAGATGGCGACTTTGATATATCACTATCTCTGTATCTATCTATCTATCTATCTATCTATCTATCTATCTATCTATCTATCATCTATCTATCATCTATCTATCTATCTATCTATCTAATATCTATCTATCTATCTAATATCTATATCTATCTATCTATCTATCTATCTATCTAATATCTATCTATCTAATATCTTTCTCTATCTATCTATCTATCTATCTATCTATTTAATATCTATCTATCTATCTATCTATCTATCTATCTATCTATTTAATATCTATCTATCTATCTATCTATCTATTTAATATCTATCTATCTATCTATCTATCTATCTATCTATCTATCTATCTATCTATCTTCACTAATCTATCTATCATCTATCTATCTATCTATCTATCTAATATCTATCTATCTATCTAATATCTATATCTATCTATCTATCTATCTATCTAATATCTATCTATCTAATATCTTTCTCTATCTATCTATCTATCTATTTAATATCTATCTATCTATCTCTGTATCTATCTATCTATCTATCTATTTAATATCTATCTATCTATCTATCTATCTATCTATCTATCTATCTATCTATCTGGGCAGCATGGTGGCTCAGTGGTTAGCACAGCAGCCTTGGAGCGCTGGAGTCCTGGGTTCAAGCCCCACTAAGGACAACATCTGCAAAGAGTTTGTATGTTCTCTCCGTGCTTGCGTGGGTTTCCTCCGGGTTCTCCGGTTTCCTCCCACATTCCAAAGACATACTGATAGGGAATTTAGACTGTGAGCCCCAATGGGGACAGCGATGAAAATGTGTGCAAACTGTAAAGCACTGCGTAATATGTTAGCGCTATATAAAAATAAAGATTATTATTATCTATTTATCTATCATCTATCTATCTGTCTATATATCATCTATCTATAATATATCTACTAATCTATCTATCTCTACTAAACTATCTATCTTCATCTATGAATCTATCTATCTATCTATCTATAATCTATCTATCTATATATCATCTATCTATGTATCTACTAATCTATCTATCTCTACTAATCTATCTATCTATCTAGAAAAAGAAAACAAAAAGCAGCACCAAAAGAAAACAAAGGGTGCAAAAAATTCTTCCAGGTATATACCAAACCTCATACTATAGTCCAAAAAATTGAAGGCAGCACTCCAATAGGAAAAATGAAAGTGATTTATTGGCCCATGTGCGACGTTTCAGTCCAGGATATGGACCTTTCTCAAGCAGTTGTAAAGTGCAAAAAGTATGGGAAAGTCTATATGGAACATCTATCTATCTATCTATCTATCTATCTATCTATCTATCTATCTATCTATCTATCTATCTATCTATCTATCTATCTTCACTAATCTATCTATCTATCTATCTATCTATCTATCTATCTATCTATCTATCTATCTATCTATCTATCTATGTATCTATCTATAATATATCTATTAATCTAGAGACACCAAACATGTATAGGTTCTTTTATTATTTAAGTGGTGAAAAAAAAATCCAAAATTTATTGCAAATAATTTAAAAAATGGTGCCATCTTCCGAGACCTGTAGGGTTTCCATGTTTTGTGATCTGGGGCTGAGTGAGGGCTTATTTTTTCTGCACCAAGCTGATGTTTTTATTGATACCATTTTGGTGTAGATATGATCTTTTGATTGCCCATTATTGCATTTTATTTCAATGTAGCGGTGACCAAAAAAAGTTAATTCTGGCATTTTTAATTTTTTCCTCGTTACGCTGTTTAGACATCGGGTTAATTGGTTTTTTATATTGATAGATAGTGCAATTCCGAACGTGGCAATACCAAATATGTGTATATTTTATTTTTTTATTTTATTTTGTGTGGGGCAAAAAAGGGGTGATTTGAAGTTTTATAATTTTTTAAATTTTTTTTATATTTTTTAAAACTTTTTTTTTACTTTTTGCATGCTTCAATAGTGTCCATGGTAGACTAGAAGTTGCACCTCTTCGATTGCTTCTGCTACACCCAATGATCTGATCGCCTGTGTGTAGCAGAAATGCTCACTTGCTATGAGTGCCGACCACGGGGATAGATAGATAGATAGATAGATAGATAGATAGATAGATAGATAGATAGATAGATAGATAGATAGATAGATAGATAGATAGATAGATAGATAGATAGACAAATTTGCATCACCTGGCCTTTCCTAATGATGATGTTGAACAAGCCATAACCCTAACAGGATAATTACATTCTGAAACCTTGGTCAAAGTTATCTGAGCACACAAATCTCCAAGGGTGCCCAAACTATTGCATCTGCTCATTTTCTTTTTTTGCAATTTTGAAAATGTAAAAAATACAAAAAATATATATATATATATACTGTAAAAGGAACACTAAAATCCCACATCCTAGATATCACAGAATGAAATTTTCCAGTTGTAAATCTTTATTCATTACATAGTGAAATGTGTTGAGAACAATAAAACCTAAAAATGATCAACGTAAATCACAACTAATATCCCACGGAGGTCTGGAGTTGGAATGATGCTCAAAATTAATGTGGAAAATTAAGTTACAGGCTGATCCAACTTCAGTGGAAATGCCTCAAGACAAGAAAATTATGCTCAGTAGTGTGTGGCCTCCATGTGCCTGTATGACATCCCTACGACACCTGGGCATTCTCCTGATGAGGCAGTGGATAGTCTCCTGAGTGATCTCCTCCCAGACCAGGACTAAAGCATCCGCCAACTCCTGGACAGTCAGTGGTGCAACGTGACGTTGGTGGATGGTGCGAGATATAATGTCCCAGATGTGTTCAGTCGGATTCAGGTCTGGGGAAAGGGCGGGCCAGTTCATAGCTTCAATGCCTTCATCTTGAAGGAACTGCTGACACACTCCAGCCACATGAGGTCTGGCATTGTCCTGCATTAGGAGGAACCCAGGGCCAACCGCACCAGTATATGGTCTCACAAGGGGTCTGAGGATCTAATCTCGGTACCTAATGGCAGTCAGGCTTCCTCTGGAGAGCACATAGAGAGCTGTGCGGCCCTCCAAAGAAATGCCACCCCACACCATTACTGTCACACTGCCAAACCGGTCATGCTGAAGGATGTTGCAGGCAGCAGATCGCTCTCTATGGCGTCTCCAGACTCTGTCACATCTGTCACATGTGCTCAGTTTGAACCTGCTTTCATTTGTGAAGAGCACAGGGCGCCAGTGGCGAATTTGCCAATCCTGGTGTTCTGTGGCAAATGCCAACAAGGTGTTGGTCTGTGAGCACAACCCCCATCTGTGGACGTCGGGCACTCAAACCATCCTCATGGAGTCGGTTTCTAACCATTTGTGCAGATACATGCACATTTGTGGCCTGCTGGAGGTCATTTTGCAGGGCTCTAGCAGTGCTCCTCCTGTTCCTCCTTGCACAAAAGCTGAGGTAGCGGTCCTCCTGCTGGGTTGGTGCCCTCCTACGGCCCCCTCCACGTTTCCTGGTGTAGTGGCCTGTCTCCTGGTAGCGCCTCCAGCCTCTGGACACTACGCTGACAGACACAGCAAATCTTCTTGCCACAGCTCGCATTGATGTGCCATCCTAGATGAGCTGCACTACCTGAGCCACTTGTGTGGGTTGTAGAGTCCATCTCATGCTTCCACGAGTGTGAAAGCACAACCAACATTCAAAAGTGACCACAACATCAGCCAGAAAGCATTGGTACAGGGATGTGGTCTGTGGTCCCAACCTGTAGAACCATTCCTTTATTGAGTGTGTCTTTATAATTGCCAATAATTTCCATCTGTTGTCTATTCCATTTGCACAACAGCATGTGAAATTGATTGTCAAACAGTGTTGCCTCCTAAGTGGACAGTTTGATTTCACAGAAGTTTGATTTACTTGGAGTAATATTCTGTTGTTTAAGTGTTCCCTTTATTTTTTTGAGCAGTTTATATTAGCCTAAAATACAAAGGAAATGTGTCTTCTTTAACTTTAGGCCTTTTAGAGGTCATTTTGTCTTCAACTTGCCTAACATTTCGCAATAACAGTAATTTTGACCAGGAGTACCCAAACGTTTGCATGCCACTCTATCTATCTATCTATCTATCTATCTATCTATCTATCTATCTATCTATCTATCTATCTATCTATCTATCTATCTATCTATCTACAGGGCCGCCATCAGGGCATTACTTCCCTTACTGTTGTATGGGGTGAACAGCAGTACACAGAGGGGCCCGCAGATTCAGGACCTCGCTTATGTGCTACTGTTCATCGGGCCCCTTCGTGCAGCAAAGTGGTGAGCTCTGCAGCGCACACGTCAGTGCTGGGGCCCAGAAGCTTTCCTGGAGCTGTGCATGGCCGTCTTACCTTGATGGCTGGGAAGCTCCTTCTCCCTCCGTCTTCTGTGTACTTCCTGTCAGGTGATGTCGCATACGCGATGAAGTCATCGCGTACACGCTGCCCGACATGTACCGAACGCTGGAGGCAGAGCCGAGCTGCTGGGGAGCGACTCTGAGGTAAGTATACAAAACTTTTTTGTTTTCTGTACAAAATGAATTAAATAGGTCAGGGAAGGAGGAGGAATTGCACATGATGACAGGGGAAGGAGTAAGGCTGCTGTCACTCTAGCAGTATTTGGTCAGTATTTTACATCAGTATTTGTAGCCAAAACCAGGAGTGGAACAATTAGAGGAAAAGTATAATAGAAACATATGCACCACTTCTGTATTTATCTCCCACTCCTGGTTTTGGCTGAGAAATACTGATGTAAAATACTGACCAAATACTGATAGTGTGACGGCAGACGAAGGGAGACTGCAGATAATGATGTGGAGAGGGGGGTTAGAGGGGGACTGCACATGATATGGGAGGGTTAAAGTGGGACAGCACATGATTATGTGGAGAGAGGGGGTTAAAGGGGGACTGCACATGATGATGTGCAGAGGGGGGGTTAAAGAGGGACAGCACATGATGATGTGGAGAGGGGGTTAAAGAGGGACAGCACATGATGATGTGGAGAGGGGGCTAAAGGGGGACAGCACATGATGATGTGGGGAGGGGGGTTAAAGGATGTGGGGTACTAGTGCTCTCGATATTTAGTGAACTCTTAAGGTTCTTCAGGATGACAGTCCAAACATTATATGGAACATACAATGTAATGAGTTCAGAAGGTACAGAAAAGACAGTTTTCTTCCTTCTTTGATTTTTTTTAGGTTAAAGAACTTTAACAGTGGTGACTTATTCCCAGGAGTTTGACCTCCGCTCAGCACAATGAAAGCTGCTAGGTGGTGTCAGTGAGGGCTGGAATAGAAATACTGCCCCTTTATTGTTAGACTGCATCCATCTTTAAGTCTCAGAGGATGCCTTTAAATCGCCAGGGCTGATGTAATTCTCCTATGACAACTTGTAGACATCACACAGAATTCGTGTAGGCTTCATAGGATCCACATTGCCATATACCTGGATTACTGCTGAGTGTGTTCTTACAGAAAGTGTTCTCCAGGTTTACCAGTCATTTCTTAAGATGAAAACTGGCAAATAATTAAACATTAGAGACTCGAATGTATCTACGTATAGTGATCGATTTATCTCTACTTGTCTATTTATCTCTCTATTTTGATCTACCTTTCTTTATTAGGGGCATATATACCGTGTGCAGTCTACAGGGGTCCCAGTAGGTGGTTAGGGGAAGGGGCTCTGCCATCTTTATAGCAACTTATTAATATTATAGCACAAAAAAAAGAAAACTAAAGTATTTTATATCTGGTGGATTGTTAGAGAGACATAAGGGGGTGCTGTATGCTAACCAATTTATTAGCAAGGGGTCTATGTTCAGTTCTTCCACCGGGACTCTATGCTGTCTGTGTCCATGGTGGCCCAGATCTAGTATCTTTATTATTATTATTATTATTTATTGTTATAGCGCCATTTATTCCATGGCACTTTACATGTAAGGAGGGGTATACATAAAAACAAGTACAATAATCTTAATACATGTCATAACTGGTACAGGAGGAGAGAGGACCCTGCCTGCGAGGGCTCACAATCGACAAGTATCTATCTATCTATCTATCTATCTATCTATCTATCTATCTATCTATCTATCCATCCATATAGATGTTGCAGAAAACAAAGCTGCTAGTTGTTGTGGTCCAGGGTGCAGGGGGTTACCCATCAATAACTGTCACAATTGCCCAGTGCAGAAACTTTTCCCAGTGACAGGAGGGAGGGGATGAGCGGGGAGCCGGCATTCATTATGCAGCGGCAGCATTAGGCAGGAGCATTTCAGTGCTGGCGGCCAGTGAAGGGAAATATTCAACAGCAGCCCCCATTGTTCCCATCCGGGGGAACTTCCCCACCTCTCAGGCTTCTGCAGCACATCCCTAAACTTGTTTGCCGGTGATGCTAATGCCATCTGGCATGGATACTTCTTGTGCACAAACACTTATCCCGCTGCCACTGGCCATATATTAGTATATACAATGTGCAGTAAAAGGCAGGAATGACGTTCCTACATTATAAGGACTGAGGATGGAGGCTGATTCCATAACTAACCTCTCCTCAGCTGTCATCATAGTATCTAACTTGACACACAGCCGACAAACATTACTATCTAGCTTAAGACAAGTAGCTAAATGCCTTTGAATTCTACACTTCCCATAGCGTCCATAGCACTTGTGTAGAGCTCTGTGTATATTATGTCCGAGCCTTTTCTAGGCCATATACATGAGTAGCGTACAGTATACCACTGACACATGGCTACCATGTACGTATCGATATACAGTGGCATATTTTGCCCATAGGCTCCCATTGTAAAAATGGTGAATACTTTTGTTAAGGTTGTTCTCTGTGTACAGGTAAGATCTGTCTACTGCTAACCATCCCCCAAAAGGACACTTATTTGCATCTGTTGGGTGAATGGAGTCCTATTGATTCATTTACTGTGTATCCTATAATAAAAAAAACTTTGAACACTGGACATTCCAGTTGGAAGGATAATAGAACACATGTGAAAAAATGGTAATCTTGTCCAGCACTCAGTATCCAAATGTTTCAAGTAAAAAAAACAGTTTTATTGATCCATTAAAATGCTCAGGTTTATAAAGAGAACATCCTTTCAAAAAAAAAAAATCCTACGCGTTTCGAACCAAGAAATATGTACTCTTATATGATAGCTATAGTCACAGACCTTAACGGGGTTGTCCAGACATGGGAAAGAACTCTGCAATTAAGGGGCATTTACACTGCAAGATAATCGTGAATGAGTGTTATTAAATTCACCCATTTCTCTATTATCTTGCAGTGTGAACAGATTGCTGATCACCCCATCAACGAGCAAAATATGATTGTTTTCGGCGGTGCAACATCCCTTGTAAAAAGAGCTCACACTGTGGAGAAAAAGACAGTGAAACGACTAGTGATTGGTAATTGTGGACTGTTCGGCAGACGTATCATGATCTCCGTTTGCAGACCTTTACTCATTATGACTGCAGACTGCCGACTTCATGTATGCAATATGACTACTGGCGATCATGTGAAGACTAGTCTCATCGACCTCCTCCCAATACACTTCTATTGAAAGAAACTGAATGAATCTAGTCAGCATGTGACCGCAAGTAGTCACATCACATACATGAAGTCACATGACTGCCGACTAACACGGAGAATACCGGGGAATCCGGCAGTCTGCAGCCATAAAGAGTAGCTGCAGTATTTCGGCCCAAACCCGGACAACCCCTTAACATGTGTTCTGATATGATATATACTTGCTCTTTACATTTTTCGTTTGTAAGCAGCCTATCAGTCTATGTACCTATACCAGTGTTGCAGGTGGACAGCAGCAGGCCAGCCCTAAGTGTATTACACGGCATCCCCATAGAGCTTGGGGTTGGGTTCCAGCACTATTAACTACAAGCCTAATGAATAATTAACACTGTCATGTCATGGTAAAGATCCAGCAAGTGATAACACAATGACACATAATCCTTTTTTTTGCCCAAGGCAATCAGACAACCTGTTCAGCTAGCCTCCTGGCTCTTTTTTTTGACATATAAGGTTGATTTGGACAAATTGTAGACTTAACCAATTTAAGCAACGCGCTTTCAATAAGTGATCATTAAAATGGTTATGTTAAATATAGTCAATTATATGCATGACTTCTTCCTAACAGTGGCTGCCATTCTCAGGGTTGTCCGCTTATTCCTTAACCCCTTCCCGACCTGTGACACAGCGTATGCGTCATGAAAGTCGGTGCCAATCCGACCTGTGACGCATATGCTGTGTCACAGAAAGATCGCGTCCCTGCAGATCGGGTGAAAGGGTTAACTCCCATTTCACCCGATCTGCAGGGACAGGGGGAGTGGTAGTTTAGCCCAGGGGGGGTGGCTTCACCCCCTCGTGGCTACGATCGCTCTGATTGGCTGTTGAAAGTGAAACTGCCAATCAGAGCGATTTGTAATATTTCACCTAAAAAAATGGTGAAATATTACAATCCAGCCATGGCCGATGCTGCAATATCATCGGCCATGGCTGGAAATACTAATGTGCCCCCACCCCACCCCACCGATCGCCCCCCCAGCCCCCCGATCTGTGGCCCGCTCCCCTCCGTCCTGTGCTCCGCTCCCCCGTCCTCCTGTCCGCTCCCCCCGTGCTCCAATCACACACCCCCGTGCTCCAATCAAACCCCCCCGCACTCCGATCCCCCCCCCGTGCTCCGATCCACCCCCCCTGCACACCGATCCACCCCCCCTGCACACCGATCCACCCGCCCGCACACCGATCACTCTCCCCCATGCTCCGATCCCTCCCCCCCCGTGCTCCGACGCCCCCCCGTGCCCTGATCTCCCCCCCCTGTGCCCTGATCTCCCCCCCTTATACTTACCGATCCTGGCGGGGTCCGTCCGTCTTCTTCCCCGGGCGCCGCCATGTTCCAAAATGGCGGGCGCATGCGCAGTGCGCCCGCCGAATCTGCCGGCCGGCAGATTCGTTCCAATGTGAATTTTGATCACTGTGATATAATCTATCACAGTGGTCAAAATAAAAAAACAGTAAATGACCCCCCCCATTTGTCCCCCATAGATAGGGACAATAATAAAATAAAGAATTTTTTTTTTTTCACTAAGGTTGGAGTTAGAACTAGGGGTAGGGTTAGGGGTAGGGGTAGGGTTAGGGGTAGGGTTAGGGGTAGGGTTAGGGGTAGGGTTAGGGGTAGGGTTAGGGGTAGGGTTAGGGTTAGGGTTTCGGTATGTGCACACGTATTCTGGTCCTCTGCGGATTTTTCCGCAGCGGATTTGATAAATCCGCAGTGCTAAACCGCTGCGGATTTATGGCAGATTTACCGCGGTTTTTCTGCGCATTTCACTGCGGTTTTACAACTGCGATTTTCTATTGGAGCAGTTGTAAAACCGCTGTGGAATCCGCAGAAAGAAGTGACATGCTGCGGAATGTAAACCGCTACGTTTCCGTGCAGTTTTTCCGCAGCATGTGTACAGCGATTTTTGTTTCCCATAGGTTTACATTGAAATGTAAACTCATGGGAAACTGCTGCGGATCCGCAGCGTTTTCCGAAGCGTGTGCACATACCTTTAGAATTAGGCTATGTGCACACGGTGCGGATTTGGCTGCGGATCCGCAGCGGATTGGCTGCTGCGGATCCGCAGCAGTGTTCCATCAGGTTTACAGTACCATGTAAACCTATGGAAAACCAAATCCGCTGTGCCCATGGTGCGGAAAATACCGCACGGAAACGCTGCGTTGTATTTTCCGCAGCATGTCAATTCTTTGTGCGGATTCCGCAGCGTTTTACACCTATTCCTCAATAGGAATCCGCAGGTGAAATCCGCAGTAAATCCGCAGGTAAAACGCAGTGCCTTTTACCCGCGGATTTTTCAAAAATGGTGCGGAAAAATCTCACACGAATCCGCAACGTGGGTACATAGCCTTAGGGTTAGGGTTGGGTTGGAATTAGGGTTGTGGTTAGGGTTAGGGGTGTGTTGGGGTTAGGGTTGTGGTTAGGGTTACGGCTACAGTTGGGATAAGGGTTAGGGGTGTGTTGGCGTTAGAATTGAGGGGTTTCCACTGTTTAGGCACATCAGGGGGTCTCCAAACGCAACATGGCGCCACCATTGATTCCAGCCAATCTTTTATTCAAAAAGTCAAATGGTGCTCCTTCCCTTCCGAGCCCCGACGTGTGCCCAAACAGTGGTTTACCCCCACATATGGGGTATCAGCGTACTCAGGACAAACTGGGCAACAATTACTGGGGTCCAATTTCTCCTGTTACCCTTGAGAAAATAATAAATTGCTTGCTAAAACATCATTTTTGAGGAAAGAAAAATGATTTTTTATTTTCACGGCTCTGCGTTGTAAACGTCTGTGAAGCACTTGGGGGTTCAAAGTGCTCACCACATATCTAGATAAGTTCCTTGGGGGGTCTAGTTTCCAAAATGGGGTCACTTGTGGGGGGTTTCTACTGTTTAGCCACATCAGGGGCTCTGCAAACGCAACGTAACGCCCGCAGAGCATTCCATCAAAGTCTGCATTTCAAAATGTCACTACTTGACTTCCGAGCCCCGACATGTGCCCAAACTGTGGTTTACCCCCACATATGGGGTATCAGCGTACTCAGGAGAAACTGTACAACAACTTTTGGGGTCAAATTTCTCCTGTTACCCTTGGGAAAATAATAAATTGCAGGCTAAAAAATCATTTTAGAGAAAATAAAATTTTTATTTTATTTTCATGGCTCTGGGTTATAAACTTCTGTGAAGCACTTGGAAGTTCAAAGTCCTCACCACACATCTAGATTAGTTCCTTTGGGGGTCTAGTTTCCAAAATGGGGTCATATGTGGGGGATCTCCAATGTTTAGGCACACAGGGGCTCTCCAAACGTGACATGGTGTCCGCTAATGATTGGAGCTAATTTTCCATTTAAAAAGCCAATTGGCGTGCCTTCCCTTCCGAGCCCTGCCGTGCGCCCAAACAGTGGTTTACCCCCACATATGGGGTATCAGCGTACTCAGGACAAACTGGACAACAACATTTGCGGTCCAATTTCTCCTATTACCCTTGGCAAAATAGGAAATTCCAGGCTAAAAATCATTTTTGAGGAAAGAAAAATTATTTTTTATTTTCATGGCTCTGCATTATAAACTTCTGTGAAGCACCTGGGGGTTTAAAGTGCTCAATATGCATCTAGATAAGTTCCTTGGGGGGTCTAGTTTCCAAAATGGGGTCACTTGTGGGAGAGCTCCAATGCATAGGCACACAGGGGCTCTCTAAACGCGACATGGTGTCCGCTAACAATTGGAGCTAATTTTCCATTCAAAAAGTCAAATGGCGCGCCTTCCCTTCCGAGCCCTGCCGTGTGCCCAAACAGTGGTTTACCCCCACATATGAGGTATCGGCGTACTCGGGAGAAATTGCCCAACAAATTTTAGGATTCATTTTATCCTATTGCCCATGTGAAAATGAAAAAAATTGAGGCTAAAAGAATTTTTTTGTGAAAAAAAAGTACTTTTTCATTTTTACGGATCAATTTGTGAAGCCCCCGGGGGTTCAAAGTTCTCACTATGCATCTAGATAAGTTCCTTGGGGCGTCTAGTTTCCAAAATGGGGTCACGTGTGGGGGAGCTCCAATTTTTAGGCACACGGGGGCTCTCCAAACGTGACATGGTGTCCGCTAAAGAGTGGAGCCAATTTTTCATTCAAAAAGTCAAATGGCGCTCCTTCCCTTCCAAGCCCTGCCGTGCGCCCAAACAGTGGTTTACCCCCACATATGAGGTATCAGCGTACTCAGGACAAATTGGACAACAACTTTCGTGGTTCAGTTTCTCCTTGTACCATTGGGAAAATAAAAAAAATGTTGCTAAAAGATAATTTTTGTGACTAAAAAGTTAAATGTTCATTTTTTCCTTCCATGTTGCTTCTGCTGCTGTGAAGCACCTGAAGGGTTAAAAAACTTCTTGAATGTGGTTTTGAGCACCTTGAGGGGTGCGTTTTTTAGAATGGTGTCACTTTTGGGTATTTTCAGCCATATAGACCCCTCAAACTGACTTCAAATGTGAGGTGGTCCCTAAAAAAAATGGTTTTGTAAATTTCGTTGTAAAAATGAGAAATCGCTGGTCAAATTTTAACTCTTATAACTTCCTAGCAAAAAAAAATTTTGTTTCCAAAATTGTGCTGGTGTAAAGTAGACATGTGGGAAATGTTATTTATTAACTATTTTGTGTCACATAACTCTCTGGTTTAACAGAATAAAAATTCAAAATGTGAAAATTGCGAAATTTTCAAAATTTTCGCCAAATTTCCGTTTTTATCACAAATAAACGCAGAATTTATTGACCTAAATTTACCACTAACATGAAGCCCAATATGTCACGAAAAAACAATCTCAGAACCGCTAGGATCCGTTGAAGCGTTCCTGAGTTATTACCTCATAAAGGGACACTGGTCAGAATTGCAAAAAACGGCCAGGTCATTAAGGTCAAAATAGGCTGGGTCATGAAGGGGTTAACGATAGTGTGCTGGGGAAAACCTGATTACGAGGCAGACATACTTTTCTATGGGTTTTATGGGTCTAATGAATGCTTTGTACCGTGTCCATGGATCTTGATTGGCCTTGTGTATATATCATCTGACGAGTTGTACCCAGGGGGACGATCAGAGATGGCATCTTCTCCCTGATTCTATGTCGTAAAGAATACAATAGCATATGATAATTGCAATCTGGAATTTTTATTTAAAGTTGTGAAATAAATGCATGATATATTTTACAGATGCCCATCCTGAAGAAGACGCCTGGCTTTAATTTTCATCTACTTGTATGAGATGACAAGGGGGATCTTTCACCTGAAGACCACCCACAAGGTCACCCTACTCTTCATCTTCAGTAACGCTGAATACTGGCTGCTGATCGACATCTGCAAGAGTTTGCTAGCTATATTCACTGCATCGGGTATACCCTGCTCTACTTACATAATAAAAAAAGAAAACAAACCCCCCCAGAAAAGATCAATTATAAAAGCAAATCACAGCATTTTTTGCATTCATTTTTTATGGAGGTACATAATAAATTCTTATTTTACAAAAAAATCATGCTAAACTGATGAATTTCTAATTATAAAAATATGAAATGTTTCCTATGAAATATGTACATTATTTACCGTATATACAGTATGCATATAGTGTAAAACATGTCTAAAAAATGAAAATAATGCAAGAGTTAAATTAAAATATTTAACATCCTACATATTCCGAAAATGTCATGTTTTAGCGTTCTTTCTTTGATATAATGTACAGTACATGTGTAGTATACAGAGAATCTATGATACATACGTAGATATTACACACGTGAATGTATACAATACTGCCACCAGCCTCCAGTTTCTTAAAGAAAGTTTAACCCTTGTTCCTAGGTTGTGACTTTTTTTGCATATTTACCCGTATCTGCTGATTGGTATTACTAATATGTAATGAATGCTAGCACCTTTGTATTCACCTCTCTGCTCTGGATCACTTTCTGTATAATTACCTAGGAAGACCCCTTGCTAGGAGAACATGCAGCTATAGGTTGTGCCAATTTGGGGGCCCCAGTGCCTGCACTATACTTAAGGCAAGTTCGCACGCTGATCAGGTAACAGTAGAACAACAGACCTATTGGAGTGGGGTGGTTATCTCTGCTCTCTGCAGATCACAGGCCTGGCACTCCTGGCTTGTCATTGTGTCCTCTCACAGAAATGACATCCTCTTACACTCACAGGATAAGGCCACGACTAAAGTTTCATGTGCTAAAACAAGTAATATTATACTATGGTGCAAAAAAATAAATAACAAAAATTATATATATATACACACACACACACGTATACATACATAAACGCTTGTGTATATACAAATATATATATTTAGACACACACATGTACAAGCGTATATGTATGTATATGTACATATATATATATGCAGATTATGAAAAATGTCTAAAAATGTTGGTATATTTAGTATTGAGTATGAGAGCTATGTGCATTTGAGCATGCAAATCATCAAGATCCACTGCTGGCAGCTCATTTTGTATTTGCTGAGCAATGACGTCCCAGATGTGCTCAATGGGAGACAAGTCCAAAGAGTATTATATATTTGTCTTTTTGTAATACATTCCTCAATATAATTGTCTAATCTTTACAGTATAATGGGTGTGCACTATTTATTCCTTACATCTTTCCTTTTTGTTCCAGATACTCCAGACAAGCTGCAGGCTATGGTTGCACATTTAGGCCATGCAATCTGCTCACAGTAATGCAAGCAGCATGCAGCCTGGAATTGTCATGTTGAAAAATGGCTTTGGGACACTTTGGAGAATCAACCATACCGCTGGTACTAGGAATTATCCATTCTTTAGTGCATGTAGAATAGGACATCAGATACCAAGCCTAGGTGTCAAACAGTATCTACACAAACCATCAGAAAGCATTTACAAGACACTGGGTTACCTGCCAGACATCTAGCTACAGGTGCTACATTCACTTCACACCATTGCTCACAAAAGTTGCCATGATGCATGTCAAGATGGCAATAGAGGTTAGAATGGAGGTCTATCCTCTTCAATGATGAGTCCTACTTTTAACTTGGAAGCAAAGATATCAGATATTGGTCTGAAGACTATGTGATCAATGTCACAAGGAGTCCTTCATGAAGTAATGTCACAACAATCCTACTCTCAAGATTTTTGCATGGGGTGGCATAATGTATAGTAGTCAGACCCCTTTAGTCTTCATTCTAGGTAAACTAACAGCTTGGCATTACATTGATTTAGTAGTGTAATAAGTGGTACGGCGTTTTCTCCAAAGTACACCAAGATGTATTTTTCAACAAGAGAACAGCAGGCCGCATGTTTATTGTATTACTGGGAGCAGCCTGCATGACCCAAACATTCTACTTAACCCCTTAGTGACAGAGCCAATTTGGTACTTAATGACCGAGCCAATTTTTGCAATTCTGACCACTGTCAATTTATGAGGTTATAACTCTGGAACGCTTTAACGGATCCCGCTGATTCTGAGACTGTTTTTTCGTGACATATTGTACTTCATGTTAGTGGTAACATTTCTTCGATATTACTTGCGATTATTTATGAAAAAAATGGAAATATGGCGAAAATTTTTAAAATTTTGCAATTTTCAAAATTTGTATTTTTATGCCCTTAAATCAGAGAGATATGTCACGAAAAATAGTTAATAAATAACATTTCCCACATGTCTACTTTACATCAGCACAATTTTGGAAACAACATTTTTTTTTGTTAGGGAGTTATAAGGGTTAAAAGTTGATCAGCAATTTCTAATTTTTACAACACCATTTTTTTTTAGGGACCACATCACATTTGAAGTCATTTTGAGGGGTCTATATGATAGAAAATAACAAAGTGTGACACCATTCTAAAAACTACACCCCTCAAGGTTCTCAAAACCACATTCAAGAAGTTTATTAACCCTTTACGTGCTTCACAGGAAGTGAAACAATGTGGAAGGAAAAAATGAACATTTAACTTTTTTTTGCAAACATCTTAATTAAGAACCATTTTTTTTATTTTCTCATGTGTAAAAACAGAAATGTAACCATAAATTTTGTTATGCAATTTCTCCTGAATACGCCAATACCCTATATGTGGGGGTAAACCACTGTTTGGGCGCACCGCAGAGCTTGGAAGTGAAGGAGCGCCGTTTGACTTTTTCAATGCAGAATTGGCTGGAATTGAGATCGAACGCCATGTCACGTTTAGAGAGCCCCTGATGTACCTAAACAGTGGAAACTCCCCACAAATGACACCATTTTGGAAACTAGACCCCTTAAGGAACTTATCTAGATGTGTGGTGAGCACTTTGAACCCCCAAGTGCTTCACGGAAGTTTATAACGTAGAGCCGTGAAAATAAAAAAATCGCTTTTGTTTGCACAAAAATGATCTTTTCGCCGACAAATTCTTATTTTCACAAGGGTAACAGGAGAAATTAGACCACAAAAGTTGTTGTGCGATTTCTCCTGAGTACGTTGATACCCAATATGTGGGGGTAAACCACTGTTGGGCGCACCGCAGAGCTTGGAAGAGAAGGAGTGCCATTTTACTTTTTCAATGTAGAATTGTCTGGAATTGAGATCGGACGCCATGTCGCGTTTGGAGAGCCCCTGATGTGCCTAAACAGTAAAAATCTCCCACAAGTGACCCCATGTTGGAAAATAGACCCCCCATGGAACTTATCTAGATGTGTGGTGAGAACTTTGAATGCCCAAGTGCTTCACAGAAGTTTAGAATGCAGAGTCGTGAAAATAAAAAATATTTTTTTTTTCCACAAAAAAGATTTTTCAGCCCCCAAGTTTTTATTTTCACAAGGGTAACAAGAGAAATTGGACCCCAAAAGTTGTTGTCCAATTTGTCCCGAGTATGCTGGTACCCCATATGTGGGGGTAAACCACTGTTTGGACGCACGGCAGAGCTCGGAAGGGAAGGAGCGCCGTTTTGGAATGCAGACTTTGATAAAATGGTCTGTCGGCGTTATGTTGCGATTGCAGAGCCGCTGATGTACCTAAACAGTAGTAACCCCCCACAAGTGACCCCATTTTGGAAACTAGACCCCCCAAGGAACTTATCTAGATGTGTGGTGAGAACTTTGAATGCCCAAGTGCTTCACAGAAGTTTAGAATGCAGAGTCATGAAAATAAAAAATATTTTTTTTTCCACAAAAAAGATATTGCAGCCCCCAAGTTTTTATTTTCACAAGGGTAACAGGAGAAATTGGACCACTAAAGTCGTTGTTCAATTTATCCTGAGTACGCTGATGCCCCATATGTGGGGGTAAACAACTGTTTGGGCGCACGGCAGAGCTCATGGGGGAAAATGTGTGTAAATGGGTTAGTAACTGGCTTAGTGATAGAAAGCAGAGGGTGGTTATAAATGGTATAGTCTCTAACTGGGTCGCTGTGACCAGTGGGGTACCGCAGGGGTCAGTATTGGGACCTGTTCTCTTCAACATATTCATTAATGATCTGGTAGAAGGTTTACACAGTAAAATATCAATATTTGCAGATGATACAAAACTATGTAAAGCAGTTAATACAAGAGAAGATAGTATTCTGCTACAGATGGATCTGGATAAGTTGGAAACTTGGGCTGAAAGGTGGCAGATGAGGTTTAACAATGATAAATGTAAGGTTATACACATGGGAAGAAGGAATCAATATCACCATTACACACTGAATGGGAAACCACTGGGTAAATCTGACAGGGAGAAGGACTTGGGGATCCTAGTTAATGATAAACTTACCTGGAGCAGCCAGTGCCAGGCAGCAGCTGCCAAGGCAAACAGGATCATGGGGTGCATTAAAAGAGGTCTGGATACACATGATGAGAGCATTATACTGCCTCTGTACAAATCCCTAGTTAGACCGCACATGGAGTACTGTGTCCAGTTTTGGGCACCGGTGCTCAGGAAGGATATAATGGAACTAGAGAGAGTACAAAGGAGGGCAACAAAATTAATAAAGGGGATGGGAGAACTACAATACCCAGATAGATTAGCGAAATTAGGATTATTTAGTCTAGAAAAAAGACGACTGAGGGGCGATGTAATAACCATGTATAAGTATATAAGGGGACAATACAAATATCTCGCTGAGGATCTGTTTATACCAAGGAAGGTGACGGGCACAAGGGGGCATTCATTGCGTCTGGAGGAGAGAAGGTTTTTCCACCAACATAGAAGAGGATTCTTTACTGTTAGGGCAGTGAGAATCTGGAATTGCTTGCCTGAGGAGGTGGTGATGGCGAACTCAGTCGAGGGGTTCAAGAGAGGCCTGGATGTCTTCCTGGAGCAGAACAATATTGTATCATACAATTATTAGGTTCTGTAGAAGGACGTAGATCTGGGGATTTATTATGATGGAATATAGGCTGAACTGGATGGACAAATGTCTTTTTTCGGCCTTACTAACTATGTTACTATGTTACTATGTTACTATGTAGCTCGGAAGGGAAGGAGCTCCGTTTTGGAATGCAGACTTTGATAGAATGGCCTGTGGGCGTTATGTTGCGTTTGCAGAGCCCCTGATGTACCTAAACAGTAGTAACCCCCCACAAGTGACCCCGTTTTGGAAACTAGATCCCCCAAGGAACTTATATAGATGTGTGGTGAGAACTTTGAATGCCCAAGTGCTTCACAGAAGTTTATAATGCAGAGTCATAAAAATAAAAAATATTTTTTTTTCCACAAAAAAGATTTTGTAGCCCCCAAGTTTTTATTTTCACAATGGTAACAGGAGAAATTGGACCCCAGAAGTTGCTGTCCAATTTATCCCGAGTACGCTGATGCCCCATATGTGGGGGTAACCCACTGTTTGGGCGCACGGCAGAGCTCAGAAGGGAGGGAGCACCATTTGACTTTTTGAGCGCAAAATTGGCTGTCGTGTTTGGAGACCCCCTGATGTACCTAAACAGTGGAAACCCCCCAATTCTAGCTCCAACCCTAACCCCAACACACCCCTAACCCTAATCCCAACCCGATCCATAATCCTAATCACTAACCCTAACGATAATCACAACCCTTACCCCAAAACAACCCTAATGTCAACCCTAACCATAACCCTAATCAAAACCCTAAATCCAACACACCCCTAATCCTAATCTCAACCCTAACCTCAAACCTAACCCTAATCCCAATACACCCCTAATCACAACCCTAACCTTAACCCTAATCCCAAACCTAACCCTAATCCCAAGCGTAACCCTAATGCCAACCCTAACCCTAATACCAACTCTAATCCAAACCCTAACCCTAATCCCAACTCTAACCCTAACTTTAGCCCCAACCCTAGCCCTAACTTTAGCCCCAACCCTAACGCTAGCCCTAAGGCTACTTTCACACTTGCGTCGTTTGGCATCCGTCGCAATCCGTCGTTTTGGACAAGAAACGGATCCTGCAAATGTACCTGCAGGATGCATTTTTTGCCCATAGACTTGTATTGCCGACGGATCGTGATGGATGGCCACACGTCGCGTCCGTCGTGCACTGGATCAGTGTTTTGGTGGACCGTCAGCACAAAAAAACGTTCACTGTAACATTTTTTTGCACGTCGCATCCGCCATTTCTGACCGCGCATGCGTGGCCGTAACTCCACCCCCTCCTCCCCAGGACATAGATTGGGCAGCGGATGCGTTGAAAAACTACATCCGCTGCCCACGTTGTGCACAATTTTCACAACGTGCGTCGGTATGTCGGGCCGATGCATTGCGACGGCCCCGTACCGACGTAAGTGTGAAAGAAGCCTAACCCTAAATTTAGCGCCAACCCTAACCCTAAATTTTGCCCCAACCCTAACCCTAAATTTAACCCTAGCCCTCACCCTAGCCCTAATCCTAGCCCTAACCCTAGCCCTAACCCTAGCCCTAACCCTAACCCTAGCCCTAACCCTAACCCTAGCCCTAACCCTAGCCCTAACCCTAACCCTAGCCCTAACCCTAGCCCTAACCCTAACCCTAGCCCTAACCCTAACCCTAGCCCTAACCCTAGCCCTAACCCTAACCCTAGCCCTAACCCTAGCCCTAGCCCTAACCCTAGCCCTAACCCTAGCCCTAACCCTAGCCCTAACCCTAACCCTAGCCCTAACCCTAGCCCTAACCCTAGCTCTAACCCTAGCCCTAACCCTAATTTTAGCCCCAACTGCTCTTCTCCTGCCGGCCGGCAGATGAAGACAGATGGCGGGTGCACTGCGCATGCGCCCGCCATTTTCTTTTCCCCGGCGGCCAGGAGGAGCAGCAGGAGGACCCAGGGACACCGGTGAGTATGATAGGGTTCCCGAATCCCCCTATTTCTCTGTCCTCTGATGTGCGATCACATCAGAGGACAGAGAATTACACTTTGCTTTTTTTTTTTTTTGCGATCGCCGGTAAACGGTTAATTACTGGCGATCGCAAAGCAGGGGTCGGTAAAAGCTACCCCGATCATGCTCTTTGGGGTCTCGGCTACCCCTGGTAGCCGAGACCCCAAAGGTTCTCCTGGGGCCGGCCGGCGGGCGCACTGCGCATGCGCCCGCCATTTTGAAGATGGCGTCGCCCATCGGGAGCCATGAGGAGCACCGGGGGAGACAGGTGAGTATCGGGGGGCGATCGGGGACACCTTTTCTCTGTCCTCTGATGTGCGATCACATCGGAGGACAGAGAAATTAAAAAGAAATCGCGTTTTTTTTGTGATCGCCGGTAAACCGTTAATTACCGGCGATCGCAAATGCGGGGTCGGTACAAAACCCCCCGAGTCATGTTCTCTGGGGACTTGGCTACCCCCGAGACCCCGGAGAAAATCCGACTCTGGGGGGCGCTATTTACTTTTTCCACAGCGCCGTTAATTAACGGCGCTGTGGTTTAAGTACCCTTAGCGGCTGCCCTTAAAAGGCGTATCGGCGGTCGCTAAGGGGTTATGGTACCTTCACACATAACGATATCGTTAAGGATATCGTTGCAACGTCACGCTTTTTTGTGACATAGCAATGATCCCGCTAATGATATCTTTATGTGTGACAGCGACCAACGATCAGGCCCCTGCTGGGAGATTGTTCGTCGTGGGGAATGATCAGGACCTTTTTTTGGTCGCTGATCACCCCACTGTCATCGCTAGATCGGCGTGTGTGACGCCGATCTAGCGATGTGTTCACCTGTAACCAGGGTAAACATCAAGTTACTAAGTGCAGGGCCGCGCTTAGTAACCCGATATTTACCCTGGTTACCATTGTAAAAGTAAAAAAAAAAACACTACATACTCACAGTCTGTCACGTCCCCCGGCGTCCACAGGGTTAAAACTGCTTTCGGCAAGAGCGCTGCTAATGCACGCGCTGCTGCCGAGAGCTTCCCTCCACTGACTCAGTGCCGGCCGTAAAGCAGATCAGAGCGGTGACATCACTGCTGTGCTCTGCTTTACGGCCGGCACTGACAGTCAGTGGATGGAAGCTCTTGGTTACCTGGGGACTTCGGCATCGTTGAAGACAGTTTCAAAGAAGCCAAAGTCTTTCCCCGGATCGTTGGTCGCTGGAGAGACCTGTCTGTGTGACAGCTCCCCAGCGACCACACAACGACTTACCAACGATCACGGCCAGGTCATATTGCTGGTCGTGATCGTTGGTAAATCGTTTAGTGTAACGGTACCTTAAGGCTTGCAACATCTCCAGACTTGTCTCTAACACATCTGAGATGAAATTGGTTGGCAAATGCAAAGTGAACAGCCTGCAGTGGATCTTTATGATGTTTGTGCCCAAATGCATTCAGCACGGCAGAACATTCTTGAGATAACCATTAGTAACCTCATTGATAGCTTCCAATGAGAGTTATTGCCTGTATTTGTTTCTGTGGTGTTCCTACTAGATGCTGAATAAATCCAGATGTTTTGATAATTTTGCTTCCATTTCATAACCTGCACACATATCAAAACACAGCATGCATAAACACATATGATTACAGAAAGCACATACAGACACATTTAAACACATAGCACACAAACATACACACATATATGGACAGAGCACATACATACACACACACTTATAGTTGTATATACAGAGCATAAACATATACTTATATGTACCGTATATACTCGAGTATAAGCCGACCCGAGTATAAGCCGACCCCCCTAATTTTGCCACAAAAAAATGGGAAAACTTATTGACTCGAGTATAAGCCTAGGATGGAAAATGCAGCAGCTACCAGTTAATGTCAAAAATAAAAATAGATACCAATAAAATTAAAATTGATTGAGACATCAGTAGGTTAAGTGTTTTTGAATATCCATATTGAATCAGGAGCCCCATATAATGCTCCATACAGTTCATTATTGCTCCACAGATGCTCCATATAAAGCTGTGCCCCATATACAATGCTCTGCACCGTTCATTATTGCCCCATAGCTGTGCCATATAGTGCTCTGCACCGTTCATTTTTGTCCCATAGCTGTGCCATATAGTGCTCTGCACCGTTCATTTTTGTCCCATAGCTGTGCCATATAGTGCTCTGCACCGTTCATTATTGCCCCATAGCTGTGCCATATAGTGCTCTGCACCGTTCATTTTTGTCCCATAGCTGTGCCATATAGTGCTTGCACCGTTCAGTATTTCCCCATAGCTGTGCCATATAGTGCTCTGCACCATTCATTTTTGTCCCATAGCTCTGCCATATAGTGCTCTGCACCGTTCATTTTTGTCCCATAGCTGTGCCATCTAGTGCTCTGCACCGTTCATTATTGCCCCATAGCTGTGCCATATAGTGCTCTGCACCGTTCATTATTGCCCCATTGATGTACCATATAAAGCTGTGCCATTGCTGCTGCTGCAATAAAAAAAAATGCCATACTCACCTTTCTTGCTTGCAGCTCCCGGTATCTCATCCCGGCGTCTCTCCACACTGACTGATCAGGCAGAGGGCGCCGCGCACACTATATGCGTCATCGCGCCCTCTGACCTGTACAGTCAGAGCGGAGAGACGCCAAGAAGATGGAGCGGTGCCGGCAAGATGGAGCGACGCCCAGCGTGTGGAACAGGGATAGGCAAATATGACATACTTACCTGCTCCGTGCGTCCCGCTCCTTCTCCCAGATAGCTGGTCTTCGGTGCCACAGCCTCTTCCTCTATCAGCGGTCACCGTTACCGCTGATTAGAGAAATGAATATGCGGCTCCACCCCTATGGGAGTGGAGTCCATATTCATTTTTCTAATGAGCGGTCCCACGTGACCGCTGAAGAGGGGAAGAGCTGCAGCACCCGAAGACAGTGTGACAGGCAGGGGGAGCGTCAGGATCGCCGGGACTAGGTAAGTATGCCTCAGCGCCCTCTCCCCCTCACCCGCCGACCCTACCGCCCACCGTGACTTGAGTATAAGCCGAGAGGGGCACTTTCAGCCCAAAAATTTGGGCTGAAAATCTCGGCTTATACTCAAGTATATACGGTATGTGCTCTGTGTATGTACATATATGTATGTATGTGCTTTGTGTATATATACAAATACATACAGTCAGTGTTGGCACCCTTGAATTTGTTCCAGAAAATGAAGTATTTCTCCCAGAAAATTATTGAAATTACCCATGCTTTGTTATACCATGTTTATTTGACTTGTGTGTACTGGAACAAAACAAAAAAACAAAAACAGAGACTGCCGTTTGGACATGATTTCACACAATACCACTAAAAGGGACCAGACCTTCAAATTCATATTTGGTTTTACACCCTTTGAAATAAATAACTGCAATCAATTGCTTCCTATAACTATCAACGAGCTTCTTTCACCTCATATTACCCACACCTGTTACTTGCCACAGGTGAGTTTGAAGGAGCAGCATATGCTTGAAACAAAGTTGTTTATTTCGGAAGGGTGAAATAATTTTGTCCTGCCTATTTTTTAGGATTTTGTGTGAAATGATGTCCAAGTTGCCTTTCTCTCTGTTATATTTTGTGTTGGTCCAATACACACAAAGGAAATAAAAATGTGTACAATACTTCATTTTCTGCAACAATTTCAAAAGTGCGAACACTTTTGGCCATGACTGTATATACCGAGATCGCATACACATACAGTATGTATACACAGTGCACAACATACTCACTTATATATACACAGAGTACATACAGTACAGTATATAGACTCACACATACACCCCAACCCCAGCTTTTCTCTTCCTGTTCTGATCAGTTCCTCTGGTCATATGACCGTGATATCACCAAAAGTTCTCCTGAACATTTAACTTTGGTAACTGCACTGATAACGCAGCACTGGTATTTTCAGTGCAGTTTCGGCTATAATTCCTGTGTACTGTTATTGAGATCGGGGCCCTGGACAATTAACCAGTCACCACCCCAATAATTCCGGCCCTGATGACATGTCTGCAAGAAAAGTGTAAAACATTTTAACCGTACAAATTAATTCTACTGCCTTATTGACTGCCGAGAAGAAAATTGTTTTATTTACTTTAATAATTCAGTTAGCCCCTTCACCCCAAAGCCTGTTTTCATCTTCCTGACCAGGCCATTTTTTTTTTCAATTCTGACCACTGTCACTTTATGAGGTCATAACTCTGAAACGCTTCAACGGATCCTGGTGATTCTGAGAATGTTTTCTCGTGACATATTGTACTTTATGACAGTTGTAAAATTTCTTCGATTTGACTTGCGTTTATTTGTGAAAAAAATGGAAATTTGGCGAAAATTTTGAAAATTTTGCAATTTTTAAACTTTTAGTTTTTATGCCCTTAAATTAGAGAGTCATATCATACCAAATAGTTAATAAATAACATTACCCACATGTCTGCTTTACATTACTACAATTTTGGAAACATAATTTTTTTGTTAGGAAGTTATAAGGGTTAAAAATTGACCATCAGTTTCTCATTTTTACAACAAAATTTGCAAAACCATTTTTTTAGGGACCACCTCACACTTGAAGTGACTTTGAGGGGTCTATATGACAGAAAATGCCCAAAAGTGACACCATTCTAAAAACTGCACCCCTCAAGGTACTCAAAACCACATTCAAAAAGTTTATTAACCCTTCAGGTGCTTCACAGGAATTTTTGGAATGTTTCACAAAATATTTAGTTCAGATTCAATTTGTTTTATTTTACCAAGGGTAACAGGAGAAATTGGACCACAAAAGTCATTGTAAAATTTGTCCTGAGTATGCCGATACCCGATATGTTGGGATAAACCATTGTTTGGGCACATGGCAGAGCTCGGAAGGGAAGGAGCGCCATTTGACTTTTCAATGCAAAATTTGCTGGAATTGAGATCGGACACCATGTCGTGTTTGGAGAGCCCCTGATGTGCCTAAACAGTGGAATCCCCCACAAGTGACACCATTTTGGAAAGTAGACCCCCTAAGGAACTAATCTAGATGTGTGGTGAGCACTTTGAACCGCTAAGTGCTTTACAGAAGTTTATAATGTAGAGCCGTAAAGAAAATCATATTCTTTTCACAAAAAATGATATTTTCACCCCCAATTTTTTATTTTCCCAAGGGTAACAGGAGAAATTGGACCTCAATAGTTGTTGAGAAATTTGTCCTGAGTACGATGATACCCCATGTGTTGGGGTAAACCACTGTTTGGGCGCATGGCAGAGCTCGGAAGGAAAAGAGCGCCGTTTGACTTTTCAATGCAAAATTGGCTGGAATTGACATAGGAACCCATGTCGCGTTAGGAGAGCCTCTGATGTGCCTAAACAGTGGAAACTCCCCACAAGTGACCCCATTTTGGAAAGAAGACCCCCTAAGGAACTTATCTAAATGTGTGGTGAGCACCTTTAACCCCAATTCTATCACTAAAGTTTAGAATGTAGAGCCGTGAAAATTAAAAAATCATTTTTTCTTTCCACAAAATGATCTTTTAGCTCGCAATTTTGTTTTCCAAAGGGTAACAGGAGAAATTGGACCGCTAAAGTTGTTGTCCAATTTCTCTTGAGTATGCTGATACCCATATGTGGGGGGGAACCACTGTTTGGGCGCACGGCAGAGCTTGGAAGGAAGGAGTGCCGTTTGGAATGCAGACTTAGATGGATTGGTCTGCAGTCGTCACATTGCATTTGCAGAGCCCCTGATGTACCTAAACAGTAGAAAACCCCACAATTGACCTCATATTGGAAACTAGACCCCCAAGGAACTTATCTAGTTGTGTTGTGAGAACTTTGAACCCCCAAGTGTTTCACTACAGTTTATAAGGCAGAGCCATGAAAATAATATTTTTTAGCCCCCAGTTTTGTATTTTCCAAAGGGTAACAGGAGAAATTGGACCCCAAAATTTGTTGTCCAATTTGTCCTGAGTACGCTGATACTCCATATGTGGGGGTAAACCCCTGTTTGGGCGCACGGAGAGCTCAGAAGGGAAGGAGCACTGTTATACTTTTTCAATGCAGAATTGGCTGGAATTGAGATCGGACGCCATGTTGCATTTGGAGACCCCCTGATGTGCCTAAACAGTGGAAACCCCTCAATTCTAACTGAAACCCTAACCCAAACACACCCCTAACCCTAATCCCAACCATAACCCTAACCACAGCCCTAACCCTAATCCCAACCCTAATCCCAACCGTAAATGTAATCCAAACCCTAACTTTAGCCCCAACCCTAACCCTAACTTTAGCCCCAACCCTAACTTTAGCCCCAACCCTAATCCCAACCCTAACTTTAGCCCCAACCCTAAACCTAACCATAACCCTAACCCCAACCCTAACCCCAACCCTAACCCTAGCCCTAACTCTAACAATAACCCTAGCCCTAACCCTAGCCCTAACCCTAATGGGAAAATGGAAATAAATACATTTTTTTAAATTTTATTACTTTTACCTAACTAAAGGGGGTGATGAAGGGGGGTTTGATTTACTTTTATAGCTTTTTTTGGCGCATTTTTATGATTGGCAGCCGTCACACACTAAAAGACGTTTTTATTGAAAAAAAGTTTTTGCATCACCACATTTTGAGAGCTATAATTTATCTATATTTTGGCCCACAGTCATGTGAGGTCTTGTTTTTTGCAGGACGAGTTGACGTTTTTATTGGTACCATTTTCAGGCACATGACATTTTTTGATCGCTTTTTATTCAGATTTTTGGGAGGCAGAATGAACAAGAAACAGCAATTCCTGAATTTCTTTTAGGGGGGGCGTTTATAAATTGATAAAGCAGCTTTATTCTTCAGGTCAGTACGATTACAGCGATACCTCATTTATATCTTTTTTTACGTTTTGGCACTTTTACACAAAAACTATTTTAAATATAAAAAGTAATTGTTTTTGCATCACTTTATTCTGAGAGCTATAACTTTTTAATTTTTCTGCTGATGGAGCTGTATGGTGGCTTGTATTTACGGGACAAATTACGTTTTTTATTTACATCCGTGCTTTTGATCGCGTTTTATTGCACTTTTTGTTCGGCGGTATGATGATAAAGCGTTGTTTTTTGCCTCGTTTTTTTTTTTTTACGGTGCTCACTGAAGGGGTTAACTAGTGGGACAGTTTTTTATAGAGCGAGTCGTTATGGTGATACCAAATATGTGTACTTTTATTGCTTTTTTTATTTACATAAATAAATGGATTTATTGGAAAAATATATTTATATTTTTTTTTATTAGTTGGGGATTTAAAAAAAAAAATATTTTACACATTTTATTTTTATTTTTTTTAAACTTTAGAATATTGTCCCAGGGTGGGACATCACTGTATCATGTCAGATCGCAGATCTGACACTTTGCATAGCACTGTGTCAGATCAGCGATCTGACACAGTGCAGGAAGCTTGCCGACACCTGCTCTATGCAGGTGCTCGCAAGCCACCTCACTGAAGGACCCCCGTGGCCATTTTGGATCTGGGGGTCTCCATGGAGACCATGAGAATAACATGATCATATCACGTTATTCTCATGGGAGTGCGCAGGGAACCCTCGTCCATGCGCGATCCCACTCTATGCCGCTGTCACTACTGACAGCGGCATCAGAGGGGTTAAATGCTCACGATCGGTGCTAGCACCGATCGCGGGCTTTGCAGCGGGGTGTCAGCTGTCACATACAGCTGACACCAGCACCCGATCACCGTGGCGCTCAGTGCGAGACCGCGATGATTGGTGCGCCGGACTAGTACTGCGGCTGGTACAATTGCAGTTGCCGCAGCGCTGAACTAGTACGGCGCATGGCACGAAGGGGTTAATTCCACAGTGCTTTACAGGCATCATTATCACTGTCCACAATTTGGCTCTCAATCTAGATTTCCTATCAGGTCTTTAGAGTGTGGAAAGGAAATGGACAAACTGAGTATACGGAGGAAACCCATGAAAAGATGGAGAGAACATACAATCTCCATGCGGATGTTGACCAGTGCCGGTCTTATGTTGCTCTCATTATAACATCACTTTTTCAAACAGTTTTATGAAGAGCGGAAAACATAAAAATGTACAAATCACTGGAACTGATCATCACATGGCAGATCTAGGTAACCGTTTATAGATTTCTAGATTTGTATATTGGCTCAATATTGATTACTTTAGGGCCACACACAGGGATATTAGGAAAATGTTACCAGAATATGGCACGCCAGTTACAGTGGGGCAAAAAAGTATTTAGTCAGTCAGCAATAGTGCAAGTTCCACCACTTAAAAAGATGAGAGGCGTCTGTAATTTACATCATAGGTAGACCTCAACTATGGGAGACAAACTGAGAAAAAAAATCCAGAAAATCACATTGTCTGTTTTTTTAACATTTTATTTGCATATTATGGTGGAAAATAAGTATTTGGTCAGAAACAAAATTTCATCTCAATACTTTGTAATATATCCTTTGTTGGCAATGACAGAGGTCAAACGTTTTCTGTAAGTCTTCACAAGGTTGCCACACACTGTTGTTGGTATGTTGGCCCATTCCTCCATGCAGATCTCCTCTAGAGCAGTGATGTTTTTGGCTTTTCGCTTGGCAACACGGACTTTCAACTCCCTCCAAAGGTTTTCTATAGGGTTGAGATCTGGAGACTGGCTAGGCCACTCCAGGACCTTGAAATGCTTCTTACGAAGCCACTCCTTCGTTGCTCTGGCGGTGTGCTTTGGATCATTGTCATGTTGAAAGACCCAGCCACGTTTCATCTTCAATGCCCTTGCTGATGGAAGGAGGTTTGCACTCAAAATCTCACGATACATGGCCCCATTCATTCTTTCATGTACCCGGATCAGTCATCCTGGCCCCTTTGCAGAGAAACAGCCCCAAAGCATGATGTTTCCACCACCATGCTTTACAGTAGGTATGGTGTTTGATGGATGCAACTCAGTATTCTTTTTCCTCCAAACACGACAAGTTGTGTTTCTACCAAACAGTTCCAGTTTGGTTTCATCAGACCATAGGACATTCTCCCAAAACTCCTCTGGATCATCCAAATGCTCTCTAGCAAACTTCAGACGGGCCCGGACATGTACTGGCTTAAGCAGTGGGACACGTCTGGCACTGCAGGATCTGAGTCCATGATGGCGTAGTGTGTTACTTATGGTAGGCCTTGTTACATTGGTCCCAGCTCTCTGCAGTTCATTCACTAGGTCCCTCTGCGTGGTTCTGGGATTTTTGCTCACCGTTCTTGTGATAATTCTGACCCCACGGGGTGGGATTTTGCGTGGAGCCCCAGATCGAGGAAGATTATCAGTGGTCTTGTATGTCTTCCATTTTCTAATTATTGCTCCCACTGTTGATTTCTTCACTCCAGCTGGTTGGCTATTGCAGATTCAGTCTTCCCAGCCTGGTGCAGGGCTACAATTTTGTTTCTGGTGTCCTTTGACAGCTCTTTGGTCTTCACCATAGTGGAGTTTGGAGTCAGACTGTTTGAGGGTGTGCACAGGTGTCTTTTTATACTGATAACAAGTTTAAACAGTTGCCATTACTACAGGTAATGAGTGGAGGAAAGAGGAGACTCTTAAAGAAGAAGTTACAGGTCTGTGAGAGCCAGAAATCTTGATTGTTTGTTTCTGACCAAATACTTATTTTCCACCATAATATGCAAATAAATTGTTAAAAAAACAGACAATGTGATTTTCTGGATTGTTATTTCTCAGTTTGTCTCCCATAGTTGAGGTCTACCTATGATGTAAATTACAGACGCCTCTCATCTTTTTAAGTGGTGGAACTTGCACTATTGCTGACTGACTAAATACTTTTTTACCTCACTGTACCTTTCTTTTTCTTTCTTTCTTTTTTCTTTCTTTCTATCTATCTTTCCTTCTTTCTATCTTTGCTATTTTCTTCATCGCTCTTTCTACTATATTTATATACCTTATTAATCCCACACACAGGGATATTAGGGACATGTTTCCAGAAGTTACCTTTCTTTCTTTCTTCCTTTCTTTCTTTCTTTCTTTCTTTCTTTCTTTCTTTCTTTCTTTCCTATTTTTTTGCTCTTTTTTTCTTTTTTTCCTATTTTTTTTGCTCTTTTTTTCTCTATCTATCTATCTATCTATCTATCTATCTTTAAATATCACAACTAAATGACATTCATTGCATTCATTTTAGATAATATTAATACTAATTTATTGCATCTTCACATTTTCAGTTGAATGTATCTAATGCTTTGTGCTCCCCGTAGCAATGAAGGAGTTAATACACTCTGCTATGGCTGAAAACTGTCACTAATACAAAGGGAAATCCACTTTGAAGTGACAGTTCCAGCTATTTGTATATCAGGATCAAGCTTAGGGTAAGTGACAGCTGTGGGTTTCTTATCGATTATGTGGCATTCCTATTTATCTGGACAGCGCGGAGAAAACTGCACCTAATAACCGAGACGCAGGGAATCCCTCTGCACCCACCTTGTGCTCCTGCTCGCTCACATTGGGAGTGTAGCCATCACCTGTGTACACAGCTCACATCTCTGACTAATAGCCATATGTGCCAGCTCCATACTGTGCTCACACATTAGTACAACATCATTTCTATGTGTAGTCAGTATATAGATGAATTACACAGTATCCATGCTGCAAGGTAATGGCTGTTTTCATCCAGAATGGGCCTTGACTACTTCTATATATTTAATGATTACTGTTTATAACAGCATTAACTGATACAGAATAAAGTGCAGAACTATTCATGGAGATGTATGAAAAAAGACACTTAGCAGCTTTAACAGAGGTCACAACTACTGTGGGGAGGCACTTACATACTTACAAGACACATTAGGGATACATTATGATCTTTTATTCCTTACAACAAATTAGGTTGATAAAACCAAGAACGCTCCTAGGTACGGTCAATATAAACTGGCTGCCGATCACCTAACTAGCGAGCAAAACACTCATTCATCAAGTGAAATCATTGCTTGCTTAAAAATCATCATACTTCGCAGCACAATGTCCTGTCTGAATATGACCTGTGCTGCCGAGAACAACGACTATCTGTGCCCACAGAACAATCTGTTACGGCAAGTATCAAATCAGTGGACATCTAGTGGCCACCACCAGCTGGTGAAAACCATTTAATTATCCATAGATTCTCTTAACCAGCCCTATACATTATGACAAAGTTCAGGCAAATAACCTCCTTGCTCTCAGAAGGTTAAACCTTGTAAATACTTTTACCATCTTTACAGATTAGACAGAGGCCGAGAGATCTTTTAAGGGGTTATCTGTGACTTTGGTTAACCCTGCTCTTGTCTTCGGTCAAAAACGACCGACCTTGAACTTCAATATTCTTTAAAATATTCAAGATGCGGCTCTGAAACCTGTGGCCGACCGACCCATCCTCACTTAAGTCAATCAACCACAAGTTTCAGAACCGCATCTTGAACACCACCAAAAATACCAAAGTTCAAAATCGGTCTCCCCAGACCGAAGACAACAGCAGGGTTAACTTGTGTATGTCGCTAAGAACTTACCGGCAGGTAGTTGCTAACTTCCTGCCTGTTCTGCCTAGTGACAATGTTTGCCAGCTCAGGCGGCGACTCTCCTGCCTCCTGTGATATCACGTCAACAGAGTTTTCTTCTGGTCTGTTCTACCGATGGGGTGTCACTCCCAATGTAACACTGTCAATCAACCTGACATCAGCATCGATGCCCCACAGAGCAGAAGCTAAAAAACTGCTGATGCCACCGGAAGCAAGAGCATCATCGGCAGGAATGGTTTGTGACAGCTTTCAGCTGGCAGAGATCATTGCTGGGCAGAACGGGCGGGTAGTTAACAGCTTCTTACCCGTAAGTTCTTAGCCTCATGCAAAAAAATAAGCAAAGTCCATGAAAATGTCTTTAAACTCTTACCGACATATGATGTATTGGTACATCATATGCCAGCTCCTTGACTCTCATGCAGGATCACATGCCGAGCCTGCATCATTCCCCACACATGATGGCTGACTTAATCATGTGCCTCTAACAGTCGTGGGTGGAGTGCAGCTCCGCCCAAGGGTGTTAACCTGTTAAATCCTGCTGTCAATGTCTGACAGAGGAATTTAACACATGCTAACCGGGGGGTTGCGTTCTTTTATGCTCCCATCAGAGCACCCATGATGTGATTAATCTGAAAGATAAACTACGTCACAAAAAAAAATCAAAATGCCAGAATTATGTTTTTTTGGGCCACCACAACATTGCAATGCAATACAAAAAGAGGTGATCAAAAAATTGTATCTATCCCCAAATTGTATCAGTAAAAACGACAGCTCAGGGTACAAGAAATAAGCCCTCACACAGCCCCATAACCTGAAAAATGAAAATGTTATGTGACTTGGAAATGGAGACACAAGCAAAACATTTTTTCTTACAAATTTCCAATTTTTTTCACCACTTAAATAAAAAACTATACATGTTTGGCATCTGCGTACTCATACTGACCTGAAGAATTAATTTGACAGGTCAGTTTACCATATAGTGAACATGGTAAATAAAAACCCCCAAAACAATTGTGAAATTGCACTTTTTTTTTTGCAATTTCAGTGCACTTGGATTTTTTCCTTCATTTTCCATTACACTATGTGGTAGAATCAATGGCGTCATTCAAAAATTACAACTCGTCCCGCAAAAATCAAGCCCTCATATGGTTACATTAACGCAGAAATAAAAAAAGTTATGGCTCTTGGAAGACAGGGAGGGAAAAACAAAAATGAAAAAAAAAATACTTGAAATGATGTGAAGGGGTTAGGTAAAAGCTATAAGACTATTGCAAACTATACATTAGATACTTAGTAATATAAACTCAGTGGTTCAGCATACATGAACTTGTACCAGACCATTAGATTGTAATGTCTAGCATTGTATGAGGGTCAGTGATAGAATTTGTTCTAATTTATCACACAGTCTTCTTCCTTTAAGGGGAATTTCATTGTGTAGGAAACTTCTTTGGACAAAAATGGCAAGCATAAAGCTGTCCACTTATTGATCCTCTGCCATCCTATATTAGTGATGGACTTCACGTTCACCTCAAGTTTATCTCATGGGTGTGCAAGCTTTAGATGAGGATGTATTCACCGCTAATAATTGTGGTGCTATTCATAGAATCATAGAATCATAGAATGTTATAGTTGGAAGGGACCTCCAGGGTCATCGTGTCAAACCCCCTGCTCACTGCAGGATTCATGAAACCATCTTAGACAGATGTCTGTCCAGCCTCTATTCTTTGGTGTTTCTCCACAAGTGAGACTGAGGTTGTATGAAGCCACCCATATTTACCCTGGAGCACTTTCTGCCCGATCAATATAAGATGCCCTCCTTTCTGATCATTGGAGACATGAGGTTGTCAGTCACTTATTATGTGCTGGATGTCTATGTAATCTCAGATTCTCAACTATAGCAAATAAATTAGATGATTTTACATTTGTGGAAAGAAACTAATAGAAACCTTTTTTTTTTTCAATTAAAAGTAATCATTAAGAAAAACTTTGTGCCCTGGCACACAAAGTCCATACTGATTGATATCTTTATCCTGGCATAAATGCCAACCGAAAGCCACAATGTTTTTATTGACTCATATTCTCCAGTAAATGTAGAACACAATTATTTTTAGATAATCTTGGGAGGTTTGTGAAAAACCAAGTCTATTTCTAGAAGAGTTCAATCCATAGCAGTCTACCAATCAGATATGTTAGCCCATATAGTAAATGCAAAGTTTGTTAGATTGTTGGACTTCCGGATGCTAAAAGGAGGACTATATACTTTATACCAGGAGTGGGCAACTAATTTTCCCATGGGGCCACATGAGAGGCCATGTTGTGGAAGACCGAACCAATAGGCTGAAATTATTTCTGCTCAATATTAATATTAACATATTAATTATAATTATTGATATTAATATTAGTTGTATCACTTTATATTGAGCAGAATTAAGTATGCTGACATCCCCCTATATAACGAACGAGTCTGCACAACATCGCTCTATATACCATATGAGCCCACACACATCTCCCTATAAACCATAAGAGCCCACACACAGCACCCCAACATACAGTATGAGCCCCACATAGCCTCCTATATTCAATATGAGCCCCCACATAGCCTTCTATATTCAGTATGATCCTCCAAATAGCCTCCTATATACAATATGAGCACTCACATCGCCTACTACATTCAGTATGATCACCCACAAAGCCTCCTATATTCAGTATGAGCCCCACATAGCCTCCTATATACAGTATGAGCCCCACATATCCTCCTATATTCAATATGAGCCCCCACATCACCTACTACATTCAGTATGATCACCCACAAAGCCTTCTATATTCAGTATGAGCCCCCACATAGCCTCCTATATACAGTATGAGCCCCACATATCCTCTTATATTCAATATGAGCCCCCACATCACCTACTACATTCAGTATGATCACCCACAAAGCCTCCTATATTCAGTATGAGCCCCCACATAGCCTCTTATATACAGTATGAGCCCCACATATCCTCCTATATAGAGCTTGACTCCCACATAGCCTCCAATATACAGCATGAGTATAGTATGAGCCTGCACATCGCCTCTTATAGACAGTATGAGCCCTGACATAGCCTCCTACATTCAGTATGAGCCCCCACATAGCCTTTAATATACAGTATGAGCCCCCATATAGTCTCATATATACAGTATGAGCCTCCATATAGCCTCATATATACAGCATAAGGTCCCACACAGTCTCCTATATACAATATGAGCCCTCACATAGCCTCTGATATACAGTATGAGCCCCACATAGCTCCGCTTAGCATGCAGCACCACAACATACCGTGGGCAGCAACACATGAGCACGCCACTGAGACCAGCAGCAGAGGAAGGGCCATGGGCTCCAATAAGCTGAGTGCTGCGCATCGGCATAGAAACGAGGTCCGTGTTCAGGGCTGTTCGTTGTGGCTCTCTTTGCCGGACAGCACACCTCAGTTGTCCCTTGACAATAGACTGTACGCAACTCCTTTGACTTTGGCTGCACAAGTTTATGGACTGTTGGCTCAATGGGTATAACCGGAGACCGCCAGTTGCCACCAGAAGATATACCATGAGCTGTGGAATTTCCCCTGAGGACATTGCTGGGACTACAACCCTCATTGGATCATCCATGGCCGAGGAAGCCACGAACACGATAAGTTTATTGGGTGGATTGTTATCATGTTGTTGTCACCTATTTTCCCTATCATTTGCCATTTAACTGTTCATCTCCCTGCGAGAAGTATTTTCACTGTTAAATTAAATTGCTAACCCTTGCTCTGCCTTTCTTGTGTCACTGCATCCCGCATCCTGCTTACACCCTTATAGCCTCACTATATACAGACAGTGTGAGTCCCCACATAGTCTTGCATGTACAGTGTGAGCCCCACATATATTCTTATATACAGCATGTGCCACACATAGCCTCTTATATGGAGCATGTGCACCAGATAGTCTCTTATATACAGTGTGTCCCGGACACAGCCTCTTATATACAGCATGTGCCCCACATAGCCTTTTATATTGTGTTGAAAGAGTTAGCAAAGGAAATTGTACAACCACTAGCCAGAATCTTTAAAAAATCCTGGAGAACAGGAGAAGTCCCAGAAGATTGTAGTAGGGCAAATGTTGTCCCTATCTTCAAAAAAGGAATGAAGATGGTGCCAGGAAATTACAGGTCAGTGAGCCTTACTTCTATACAAGGAAATATCTTTGACCAAATTGTTAAACAGCATGCATGTAAATTCTTGGATACGAATACAATTATAAAAACTTGGTTCCAGCTCACCCAGTTGTTCTATGCTCATCCACCGAGGGCTCAGACACCGGCCTCGCCCTGGCCTCACATCAAGGGTAATAAAACAAATTGGGTGGATACAAAATGTTTTGTTGCTTTGCAATCCTTTTTTGAATTTACAGATCATACAACCGATATGTTTGATTTGACATGAATTGTATTGAATGCAATACACGACATATCTATTATTATCGCAGTTTATAAAGTAGATATTTGGTGATCCACCATAGGGAATATTGTAAAAACTTTTTTGCGGTCCAATGCAAAAGGACATACATTACAACTAGAACTACCACATCTATGGAATCCCTTAATTTTTAACCAATTTGAAGTGGGACTGGGACCCCAGGGAAGGCTGGGTGATAACATGCTACCAATGGTAACACCTCGCCTGGCATCACATCTATATCCCCCATCAATAATATTGCGCAGTGTATTATCCTGGTTCACTACAGGAAAGCATTTTATAATTATGTCTTTTATTTGTTTAAATTGTGGACTGTATGGAGTTGAAAACACAATGGAGGATTGGCTGTCCAAAATTTGGGAGAAACAATTTCTGTTAGATAGGGAAGGTCTGGGATTATTTAATACAGCTTTAAATGTATGTTTGACTTCAAGGCTGTCGTAGCCTCTTTCAATCAAAAGTTTGATGACAATGGCATCCTCTTTAATGAAAGAATCTTTGGAGGAACAGATGTGTTTTGCATGGAAAAATACAGTGTAGAGTGCATCGTATAACTAGAATGTGAACTAGACAGGTGTAAAAGAGTGTTACCACAGACCTTTTTCATGAATACTGATGCATCTACTTTTTTGTTATGTGAATTGCCAACCAAAACAATGAGGGAATCTCCTGTGCATTTGAGATTGAAATTGTTTGAATTTAAATAAACAGTGAAATTGTCTATATTGAGAGGGTCGCCCTGCCATACCAAAATCAGGTCCTCCACATACCTGGAAACCATTTGATGCAATAAAAAAGGGGTTATTGCTGGAGAATATACGGTAAATGTTTCCTCCCACCAGGACATATAGAGTATAGCTAAGGACAGGGAAAATCTTAAGCCCATTGGGGCCCCCAGGACCTGAAAAAAGAATTTGGAATCGAGCATGAAGAAATTGTGACATAGCAAATATTGGAGAACCATAATAATTAATTCCTTTAGATTTGCAGAATAGTTGATGCATTTATCAAAATGATGTCGAATGGCTAGAACCGCTAAGTTGTGGGGGATGGTCGAGTATAGGTTCACCACATCACAGGTTATGAACCAATAGCTGTCCGTCCACATTTAAAACTGTGGTGGTGTCCTTTAGATAGCCAGGGATCCTAGTCACCAAAGGCTAGAAATGGTTGTCCAGCCATTGGTTTAAATTTGTATTCAAGGATCCAATCCCCGAAATGATGAGATGAAGGTGAGGTGGAAAGACCCCTTTGTGGGTCTTTGGTAAACCGTGAAAGACCGGTTTAATGGGGTAGAACACCAAAGATGTCAAGAACACCAAAGATGATACCTTTCCCCCGTGATTTTAGAAAGGGTATATTTGAAGGACTCGGAGGGATTGCACTGGAGGGTATTATAAGTGGTACAATCATCTAGAATATCATAAGCTAATTTCATATATAGCGATGGGTCAAGTATGGTAATACAACCCCCCTTATCAGATTGTCTTACGGTTAAATTAGAATTATTCTGCAAATCAGCAATCGCTTGAAATTCATAAGTACTATTATTGCTGAAATCGTGGACAGATCTGGTTTGCACATGAAGAAACTTCAAATCCCTTTCAACCAATGTCTGGAACCAATCTAGAGAAGGAACTCTGGATTGTAAAGGATAGTATGATGAGTTTCTTGCTATTATCTTAATGTTGTTGTCCATTAAAAGATTAGCTGTCTCTTCGATGTTTTGGAGTGATCTCAGGGTGAGTAGAGCATAATGTTCCTGCAGGGAAAAGGCAGAGATATCATCCATGGGGGGTAGAGTAGTGGAACGGTCCTGGGTAGCCGTTCCATCTGTGAAAAAATATCTCTTGATAGGGAGCAACCTAGTTAATTTGTTAACGTCTTTGTTTGAAATCAATCAAATTTTTGGTAGGTACAAACTTCAGACCCCATGCAACCACTCTGATCTGGGTTGGTGTGAGGATCGTGAGAGTCAATATGAGGACAATAGAACAGAGGTTCTCTAATGAAAGTGCCTCCTTCTTCTGTTCCTCATGAGATACCGTATCCACTCATACACGTCTTTTTCTCCTGCCCTTCCTCCGCCTCCTGCATTTTATGACCCTGTCTGGAAATGATCACATCTGGTATCGGACCATGGATGAGAGGAATCTGTATGATAATCCATGTCATTATAGTCAGATCAGGAAAACAAAACAGTTTTTGAACATGGAGTTTCTGTCCGGTTTTTTTTACATAATTGTTTCTGAAGATAGTTTCTCAAGATCTCAACATCACAGCATTTGATAAAGTATGTCATATCATCCTTATTGAAAAAAATGACCAAGTATGGGATTGACAAGGCTATGGTTAGGTGGATTCATAACTGGTTTAGTAATAGTACTCAAAGAGTGGTAATAAATTGTTAGAAGAGTTTTTCAAGTGAGGTACAACAAGGCTCTGTCCAGTCCCCAGTGTTCT
This sequence comes from Ranitomeya imitator, assembly GCF_032444005.1. NCBI lineage: Eukaryota > Metazoa > Chordata > Amphibia > Anura > Dendrobatidae > Ranitomeya > Ranitomeya imitator. The sequence goes on along the minus strand of NC_091286.1, from coordinate 455,023,109 downwards.
TCAACATTCTTATAAATGATCTAGATAAGGGAACTGAAAGTAAACTAGTCAAATTTGTAGACAGTGAAAAGCTAGGAGGGATAGCTAACACTAGAGAATACATAGAAAGTATTCAGAAGGATCTAGATTAGCTTGAACAATGGTCCATGACTAATAGAGTGGTATTTAACAGGGAGAGATGCAATATTCTACACCTGGGCAAGAAAAATGAAAATTATATACTAATAGATCACAGATGGCACATGAGTCAACAGTGTGATGCAGCAGCAAAAGAAAATTACATCCAGTTCCAGGATGTATTAAAAGATCTAGAGCATGTGAAGTAATTACTCCCCTCATTCCAGGCCTCATCTGGAATACTGTGTCCAGTTCTGGGTACCACATTTTTAAAAAGACATTGAAAAACTGGAGCAAGTTCAGACAAGAGTGACCAGGATGGTGAGCAGACTGCAAAGATTGTCCTACAAGGAAAGAATAAAAGATCTGGGTATGTTTAGCTTGAAAAAAAGAAGGTTAAGAAGAGACTTAATAGCTGTCTACAAGTATCTGAAGGGATGTCACAGTGTAGAGGAATCATCCTTATTCTCATTTGCACATGGAAAAACGAGAAGCAATGGAATGAACCTGAAAGGGAGAAGATACAGATGAGATAATAGAAAAAACTTTTTGCCAGTGAGGGTAATCAATGAGTGGAACAGGTTGCGATGAGAGGTGGTTAGTTCTCCTTCAATGGAAGTGTTCAGAGGCTGGACAGACATCTGTCTGAGATGGTTTAGTGAATTCTGTGCTGCATTGAGCAGGGGGTTGGACACAGTGATCTGGAGGTCCTTCCAACTTTAATATTCTATGAATCTATGCTATACTGTGTTAGCCTCCACATAGACACCAATATACAGTGCAAGCCCCCACATTGACACCTATATGCAGCATGAGCCCCACATAGCCTCTTATATACAGCGTGAGTCCCACATAGCCTCCTATATAGAGTGTGAGCCTCACATAGCCTCCTATATATAGTATGATCCCCACCTATAGCCTCTTATATACAGCGTGTGTCACACAGAGCATCACTTTATACAGCATAAGCCCCCATATAGCATCCCCACATACAGCATAAGCTCCCACAGAGCCTCATTATATGCAGTGTGAGACCCAAATAGCTTTTTATATAGAGCATGTGCCGCACATTGCCTCTGTTATACAGCATGGGCTCTACATATCCTCACTATATACAGTAAGAGCTTTCCATATAGCCTCCATTATACAGTCTGAACCATGAACATAGCCTCCTATATACACTGTGAGCCTCCATTTAGCCTCCTACATACAGTATGAGCCCCCACATAGCCTTCATATATACAGTGTAAGCCCTACATGGCCTCTATATAAACAGTGTGAGCACCACATAGCCTCCATATATACAGTGGGAGCCCCACATAGCCTCTATATAAACAGTGTGAGCACCACATAGCCTCCATATATACAGTGTGAGTCCCACATAGCCTCTGATATACAGCATGTGCCCAAGATAGCCTTATATACATCATGTGCTCCACATAACCTCACTATGTACATTATGAGCCCCCCACATAGCCTTCAATATACAGTCTGAACTACCCACTTAGCCTCCTATATGCAGTATGAGCCCCACATAACCTTCATATATACAGTGTGAGACTAGACATATCCTTCATATATACAGCATGTGCTCCACATAGCCTCTTATATACATCATGTGCTCCACATAGCCTCACTATATACCGTATGATTCCCCAAATAGTCTCCAATATACAATCTGAGTCCCCCACATAGCCTCCTATATATAGTTTGAGTCTCCCACATGGCCTCCATATATGCAGTGTAAGCACCACATAGCCTCCATATATACAGTGTGAGCCCCACATAGCCTTCATATATACATACAAATATCCCATACACATGAAAGAAACAGCACATAGTCCCCTTGCTCCTATTCCCCCGCCACTCTGCTCCAGTCGCCTGTGCATTGAGTCTCAGCAGCAGCACAATGAAATTATGTTATTGCGTCTGTCTGCATCCTGAGGATATTAAGTGGGAAACCTGGGCTAAGAGACTCACCTTCTGGACCAGTGGTCCCCAACTCCAGGCCTCGAGGGCCGCCGACAGTGCAGGTTTTCAGGATTTCCTTAGTATTGCACAGGGGTTGGAATCATCACCTGTCCAGATGATCACATTACCACCAATGCAGTACTAAAGAAATCCTGAAAACCTGCACTGTTGGCGGCCCTCGAGGCCTGGAGTTGGGGACCCCTGTTCTGGACCATACAGGTATAGTGTTTTTGACCTATACGTTAAGTGTACTTCGACTCTATTTCTCTGTGGGTACTTGGTCTGTGCATGTCCTCTTTAGTACTATCATTGCCCATATCTTCCATGTGACTTTCTAAAGATGTAGTCCCAGGAGAAATGTAACCAACCATATATTTCTGACAGCAGATACTACACCGATACATAGTTGTTTTTTTATAGTTTTTATTCGGTAGTTCAAGTTGACTAACTATGGGTTATATTTTCATGTACTTCAAAATATGATCTTTGTACAGAGACATGAGTTTACACATCTTAACCCCCTTTTTGATGCATAATTTTTACATACAATTTTGAGACATCTATCCCATTTAGGTACTACATTTACTTACACTATACTATTCAAATATATCTTGAACTATACCCTGCAGTCCTTAGACCACTACACTGGATTGAGTCATTTAAACACACATGTTCTGTATACCTCGATAAATTATATTTGATCCAGTCGTATGTACTGTATATATTTTTAAGTATTTTCTGATGTGTATTTTTATTATTTTATTACATTTGCATTATTTGTGCATAATTTTTTGTGATGTGTGTGCACCTGTCTTCTTCAGTGCCAACCATGTGCTCAATAAGGGTTTTTCATTTGATTCTTACAGTATAATTTATAACTAAATGCTTCAGATTTTTCTGGTGTCTCTGCATGCAGATAGCAGTGACAGCGGGTGGCAGCAGATGCATTGTGGGTGGGGGTGGACACGGTGCGGCCCATGGGCCAATGCTTCAGCTCTTCGGCTGTCTCTGTCGGACCGGACTGGAACGGCCAGAAGGCTGGATGTGGTCAGCGGGTCATAGTTTGCCCAGGTCTGCTTTATACCATAGGTATAATGGAAAAAACAGAAATTGACTTAGTGGTCAAGTTGTCAAATAATGATCCCACAATATGCCACTATATATTAGTACTGCTGATAATGACTTTGAGGGTATCGCTAAAATTTAGTTATGGGACAGTGTCATACAAGTTATAATACAGTCACATATTTATGTTCACATTGTGGGTGGGTGTCCTGGCCTCACTGCAGGTTTTATAGCTTGAGCTCACACCACCTCACACCTGAGCTGTCATAGTTATTGCGCTTTCTTTTTCTGCATCCTGATAAGCTTCTGAAATTCTGTATTTGAGAAAGTTCATATAATCTGATTGAAACGTCACATTGCCTAACAATAAACAGTACAACTATACTTTGCAATTCAAGAAAGGCGCCAAGCTATTTTTACTGATGTAACCTAGAATAATCACAAGAAAGGCATACCCTGCAGTAAGTACATAAATTGTAGTAGTACATGTAAATAACAATTACCAAAACATTTTTGTAACCCAGATTAATGTGTATTTTTATTCCCAATAGGGCACAGAGATACATAAACAACCAAAGGAGATGTGTGCCAGGAACAAAGTATTGTTCAGATTTCAACACAAAGTCAAATTTTATTTAAACACATACAGTCATGGACAAAAGTATTGACACACAAGCAATTCTGTCAAATAATACTCATTTTCTTCCTGAAAATGATCGCAAACACAAATTCTTTGGTATTATTATCGTCATTTAATTTGTCTTAAATGAAAAAAGAATTGTCCTAAAGCCAAATTGGATATACTTCTACACCAAACATAAAAAGGGGGTTGACAAAAGTATTGGCACTGTTCGAAAAATCATGTGATGCTTCTCTAATTTGTGTAATTAACAGCACCTGTAACTTACTTGTGGCACCTAACAGGTGTTATCAATAACTAAATCACACTTGCAGCCAGTTGACATGGATTAAAGTTGACTCAACCTCTGTCCTGTGGCCTTGTGTGTACCACATTGAGCATGGAGAAAAGAAAGAAGACCAAAGAACTGTCTGAGGACTTGAGAAACCAAATTTTGAGGAAGCATGAGCAATCTCAAGGCTACAAGTCCATCTCCAAAGACCTAAATGTTCCTGGGTCTACCGTGCGCAGTGTCATCAAGAAGTTTAAAGCCCATAGCACTGTGGTTAACCTCCCTAGATGTGGACGGAAAAGAAAAATTGACAAGAGATTTCAACGCAAGATTGTGTGGATGTTGGATAAAGAACCTCGACTAACATCCAAACAAGTTCAAGCTGCCCTGCAGTCCGAGGGTACAACAGTGTCAACCCGTACCATCTGTCGGCATCTGAATGAAAAGGGACTGTATGGTAGGAGACCCAGGAAGACCCCAAGTCTTACCCCGAGACATAAAAAAGCCAAGCTGGAGTTTGCCAAAACTTACCTGAAAAAGCCTAAAACGTTTTGAAAGAATGTTCTCTGGTCAGATGAGAGAAAAGTAGAGCTTTTTGGGCAAAGGCATCAACATAGAGTTTACAGGAGAAAAAAAAGAGGCATTTAAAGAAAAGAACATGGTCCCTACAGTCAAACATGGCAGAGGTTCCCTGATGTTTTGGGGTTGCTTTGCTGCCTCTGGCACTGGACTGCTTGACTGTGTGCATGGCATTATGAAGTCTGAAGACTACCAGCATATTTTGCAGCATAATGTAGGACCCAGTGTGAGAAAGCTGGGTCTCCCTCAGAGGTCATGGGTCTTCCAGCAAGACAGTGACCCAAAACACACTTCAAAAAGCACTAAAAATGGTTTGAGAGAACGCACTGGATACTTCTAAGGTGGCCAGCAATGAGTCCAGACCTGAATCCCATAGAACACCTGTGGAGAGATCAAAAATGGCAGTTTGGAGAAGGCACCCTTCAAATATCAGGGACCTGGAGCAGTTTGCCAAAGAAGAATGGTCTAAAATTCCAGCAGAGCATTGTAAGAAACTCATTGATAGTTACTGGAAGTGGTTGGTCGTAGTTATTTTGGCTAAAGGTTGTGCAACCAAGTATTAGGCTGAGGGTGCCAATACTTTTTTTCTGGCCCATTTTTGGAGTTTTGTGTGAAATGATCAATGTTTTGCTTTTTGCTTCATTCTCTTTTGTGTTTTTTCATTTAAGACAAATTAAATGAAGATAATTAATACCAAATAATTAGTGTTTGCAATCATTTTCAGGAAGAAAATGAGTATTATCTTACAGAATTGCAGGGGTGTCAATACTTTTGGCCATGACTGTACTTAAAAAATAATGCATACAGACAAACACAGATTTAAGGACATAAAAGACTAAGCTTTGTTCTGTAATCTGGGAAACCACCCACTTGTATGTCTATACATATGTGCATAATATACAATAGCAAAACAATGATTACATATATAACTAATAAATTGTCAAAATATACACATATGTACATATAGCTGAGAAAAGATAAGAATTTCTCAGCAAGTAAAAATGGAAGTACAAATCAAGTGTTAAATACCCATATACAATGAGATAATAATCTCACCAGCCAAATACCTGATGCGCGTTTCACCAATGCTTCATCATGGGTAGTTGGTAGGGAAGTGAGACAGATATATAAAATATAACTGGACAAAGAATGCAAAAACAAATCAGATCAACTGGGTTTAACTTACAAAGATTTAGATTAGCCTTTATGACCACCTAAACGTAAAGGACTTTGAAGTACGTTGGCGCATGTGTGTCCTTCCCTTTAAGTAATCCTGCATTGTGAGTAGCTTCTGTACACTACAGCTCACTCTCTAACTGCCCCTCTACATTATCCCCTGCATTTGTGCGCTGTAATTCTCCATTTCTAGTCACCTCCATTTTAGATGCAATGCATTTTGTCATTTGCTGTGTTCTGACGTCAGGATCTGAGATGTGAATTCAGTGTCTTATTGGCCAGCTCCTAGTCATATGGTCAATAAGAGGAGCTGTTTTCCATGCAAGTCTAGAATGTTCTTTAGTCTGAGGGATGCCCTTAGGGAGAGCAGAACACACGTGGAGGCTGTTTTCACAACAAGATCTCCTGCAGGCCTAAGAGCCTGGGTTCCCGCTAAAACCTCTACAGACATGATTCTAAAGTCTTTCTGACTGGAATCACCTCAGTTTTTATATTCACCTATAAGTGACATCATTCTAAAGTCTTTCTGACTGGAATCACCTCAGTTTTTACATTCACCTATAAGTACTTGTGCACATGCCATGACACACTGTGGAGTTAACCCTGAATACAGGTCTGTAACCTCTCATTGCTGCGTCTACCTCCTTCTGTAAGTTATCAAAATACACTGTCCAGTGCTCTTAGAGCTCCAGACCCCAATCACATCTCAGCCTCTAAGTGTGAACTGTAATTGCCATGGAGTACCCATGAGAAACTGTTCCTTATTTGTTCCAAGTTATAATTCCTGTTCCTGCTGAAGTAAAAGCCACAGTTATCCCCGAGACCGGTGTGTGTCATAATTCCTTTGGCTGCGGACACCGTGTGGGGGTGGATAGCAGGGAACATTTGGCCTGGTCATTACGCATGGCCTGATAGAGCTCCCCAGGTTCCGGTCTCACATGACAAGATGGTCTTTTACGTCTGTAATTCGGTGTATGTCTGTATGCATTTTTTTAAGTATCTCTTTAGATAACATTTGATTTTTATTGATATCTGCACATTACTTATATTCTAGTACATGGAAATTACATAGGGTACCTAGTTGACATTTTTTTTATCAAAAAAGTGTAAAATCCATTTCACCACAAAAAAGTGTACCTAAAGGTCTCTAACTCTAGTATCTCACCTTGTTATGTGCCAGATATATTGGGCAGTGTAGGACCTGGACCTGACTGTTTTACACCTGCCTATGGAAGCATATCCCAAAATGTACAAAGCACAAATAACAAAAAATAAAAGTGGAAATATGGGCCACCTTACCTGCTGGTATAAGTGTAATGTGTACAGTATGCATTCACACTATGGCCATTAACAGACAAATATAACCTAGAATAAAAACAATTATTGCATACCCTACAGTAAGTTAATAGATAGGAGTAATACATGTAAAAAAATATAAGGTATGGGCAGCACGGTGGCTCAGTAGATAGCACTGCAGCCTTGCAGCGCTGGAGTCCTGGGTTCTAATCCCACCTTGGACAACATCTGCAAGGAGTTTGTATGTTCTCTCCGTGGTTGCGTGGGTTTCCTCCAGGTTCTCCGTTTTCCTCCCACATTCCAAAGACATACTGATAGGGAATTTAGATTGTGCAAAACTGTAAAGTGCTGCAAACTATGTTAGCCCTATATAAAAAAAATATAGATAAAATAAAGAGAAAATTAAGATATCTTAATAAAAAAAAGTGTCAAACCCTCCCATTGCAACAAGATGTTCTCAGTCAGTATGGTTCCTAATTATAGTAATTCACCTCACTATGTGCCAGCTGTCCTCAAAATAGACGGGATATGAGAAGGACCCAGGCCTGACTGTTTATCACCTGCCAGTGGAAAGCTAAATGGACAAGGCCTAAGGGGGAAGGTTGACGGATCCACCGCAAATGTACAAAGTACAAAGAACTAAAACAAAACAGAAAACATGGGGCAACACACCTTTTAGTGTAAGGCCTCTTTCACACTTCCGTCAGCTGGCGGGGGTCATAATGCGTTGTTGTGACATATCAACGAACGTTGTAAAAATAGTGAAAAACGTGTGCAACGCATCCAGTGTTTTGACAGATGCGTCGTTTGTGTTGTTGAATTGTTGAATTTCAATGGAGAAATGAGAGAGAGAGATTTTTTCCCCAGACTTGAAGATCCTTCCGGGCATGCTCTGACTGAAAATACGTGATATGTCGCTGGAGTCCTGTGTGTGACGGTCAGCGAAGGATCCTGCGTCCATAGGCATCCATTACAGCCGACGACGGACAACGCAGAAGCCGTCGCTGAGCAATTTTCCAACGTGCAGAAAAAACGCTCCTCTGAGCGTTTTCTCTGCCCGACGGACCGATATTTTCAGACGGATCCAGTGCGCGACAGATGAAATGGATGGCCATCCATCACAATCCGTCACTAATACAAGTCTATGGGAAAAAACAGGATCCTGCAGAAAAATTTGCAGGATCCTGTTTTTTCAAAACTCGATGGGAGAGAAAAGACGGAAGTGTGAAAGAGGCCTAAGGCTACTTTCACACTTCTGTTTATTTATATCCATCACAATGCGTTGTTTTGAGAAAAAAAAGCATCCTGCAAATTTGCCCGCAGGATGCGTTTTTTTTTCCATAGGCTTGTATTGCCGACGGATCGCGGCATATGGCCACACGTTGCGTCCGTCGTGCACTGGATGCGTCGGGTTTTGGTGGCCCGTCATCTCGGAAAAAGTTCAAGGGAACGTTTTTCTGTATGTCGCATCCAGTTTTTCCGTCTGTACATGCCCAGCAGGAAATGTCTCTCTCTGATTCTTTCCTGCCCGGCAACGCAGACGGAAATGTGAAAGCAAACACTTCCATCGGTACGTCGCGCCGACGCTTCGTGATGGGCGACTACCGACAGAGGTGTGAAAGAAGCCTAAGTGTAATGTGTAGGTGCACAGTCACACTGTGGCCATTAACAGACAAATGTAACGTAGAATAAACAAAATGCATAGAAAACCTACAGTGAGTAAATAGTAACATACAGTAATGGTCAAAAGTGTTGATACCTTTGAAATCGTTCCAGAAAATGACATTTTTCTCCCAGAAAATTATTGCAATTACAGTACACGTTTTGTTATATAGATGTTCATTTCCTTTGTGTGTACTGGAACAACATAAAAAAACAGAGAAAAAAAAGTCAAATTAGGCATAATTTTGCATAAAATGCCCAAACGCCTTTCTATGTCCCATTAGACATCAGACATCTAAATAGAAGGGGCAGAGCAGGACCTGGGCATGACTTTTACACTTGCCTATGAAATGTTAAATAGACACGGTGCACAGCCCGAAATGGTGGAAGGCATTTCCCCAAATGTGCAAAGTACAAACAACTAAACAAAACTGAAGACATGGGCAAGCACACCTGTTGGTATACGTGTAATATGTAGGTGTACATTCACACAATAGCTATTAGCAAACAAATATAATTTAGATAAAAACATTGAATGTTATGACATAATCAAAATAATAAATGTCATGAACATTCTACTTGTAAACTAGTCAGACAAAAAAGTTGTTGGTGAAATGATTGTTTACTACTTTTTAGACAGAAGATTTGGGGAATTATTACTTTGTTTTATATCGGGGCTCTGTACAGTGAATCTATGGGCACTTTGCTCTCATAATAATGCACCTGCACTCTTGCGCCAAATGTAGAAATTGACCTAAATCCCAGTAGGTAGTTGTAAAATGTGGATATTAACAATTTATCATAATAGGGAAATAAGTATAAGACTAGAAGTGAATTGGAAAATATATGTAAGAAAGATGACAATTAATAGTTCCCTTCACTCAGCGTTGGCAAAACACAGAAGGACATTTCTAAATTTTCAAAACCTTAAGATGTATCGGTTGTCTTTGTTCTATTCATGTGAATGCCACCACCGATGAAGCCACACTTGCATTACTAATCTGTCATCATTTATAATACTGTCAGTGTAAAACTTCAAAGAAGCAAAAGGCAAATGCATGAATATTTACCTTTACTAGTTAGCGCAATTCAAGAACAGCAGGACCAAACATCCATCTAGCTTATGTTCTTCACTATGACACGTTCTTTGCTTAATTCTCACTGATGCTTGTTGCATTTCTGCATGCAACATTTTCAATGTATTTTCTGATTTTTCTACCCAATATGCTAATTGCCACGTTTGCCTGCTATTTTCAGCACTTTCAGCCATTTCAGTTTACTTGCAATTAAGGAAGGCAGAAAAAAAATACACTTTTCACATTGATTGCACGAATCAGAGCCCTGTTCAAGATTCATCTGTTTTTCAGAGATAAAACCTAGTAAATATTGCTACTACTACTACAACTACTACTACTACAATAACTATTGCTTCAAACACTACTAATAATACTAGCAATACTACTTCTATTACCTATAAAGCATCATTCAGACGTCCAAGATTTTCCTCATATGTAAATACATTGACTGTTGATCATCAGTGATTTGGATCTGTGTTTCACCAGTGCATGGTCAGGCTTTTTCAGTGTTTCAGTTTTTACCATCGGTGTTTTATTGATGATTTTACATATGAAAAAAATAAGTAAATAAATTGTAAAGCTTCTCCTACTCAATGTTAATCATGAACAGGACATGGATTTTACACTGAGGCCATCAGTATACTCAGTGCCATACCACATCAGGCCCCCTGCTCATCAACGCATGTTCAACTCTATCGGCATCCTGGATGCCGAAACAGTTGAAAGTAATGATGAAAAAGGGAATCGGCATCTGATTTTACCTCAGCGTCTGATGTTTCAGCACAGTAGTCGCGATAACGTTACTGCGTTGATATGTACGGCGCTACAGAATGTTCTCTACAGAGACCTGACCACTAGGTGAACAAAGAGGAGAGGTCAGTATTGTTATTTATTTATTTTTTTTAAATCAGGGTGTACATTGTGGTGGCCATAATACTATATGAAATACTTTGTGATGCATTATAATGTATGGAGGACTATGGGAAGTGAATTATAGTTTATGAAGGACTATGGGGTACATTATACTTTATGGAGAACTATGGGAAGTGCATTATACTATATGGAGAATTATGGGGAGTTTATTACACTATAGGTAGGACTATGGAGAGTGCATTATACTCTACAGGAAAAGGAGGATTGGTTGACAGCCCTCCATCCAGGTAAAATCAAAATGCATTTGTCGATGATTAAAGCAAAAGATAAAAACAATCTGATGCGTTTCTTGCACGAGAAGTTCCCTTAGTCACAGGATGTAAGCAGTTGAATAAGAGCTAGTATAAAAGGAGGATGAGATCCAATCAAAAACCAAATGGTAATTACATATAAATACAACAGGTGATCAAATTCTGACAGACAATTTAAAGTTATATGCAATCAATAAATGTAAAACAAATCATTTTTGAAATTAATTCCATTAGAATACTTGTATCCAAACTTAATATCAAGAAAGCTTCCCTATGAACAAAATCCTGCCAATTACCACCCCGTCTAGGAAGTCCCACTTTTTCGAAACCAAATGTTGCTCCAGAATAGGCGCTATTATTTCTATTTATGCTGGATATATGTTCTGCAATCCTTTTCTTGAGTTTGTGGATTGTGCACCCAATGTAACTAATCTGGCACTGCAAACATTTAATACTATGGATCGCATATTTCATGTCACAGTTCATAAAGGTAGTATGTTATGAATAGATGTGGGAGAGATCAGGAAAGATTTTATTTTACTCCTTGAAAAAGCCACGTCCAGGCGAAACGTGCGTTGGAGCTAGCAGGATATCACTGGGTATGGACTGTTTTATGTTATAGGGTACTTGTGTTATCTCATTCCCCTCTTTTTTGCCTCATTTTAATCTCTTTGAATGCATGTTTGCAAAATAGATGTTGGCTATGTGTTAGAGGATTTACCATTTGTACCCTTCTACTTATTTATTATTATGTCTATGAGCCCTGTTATGACGTGGTGGTTAGGAGCACCCGACCTGATAGTTAAACTCATACAGGACGAGCTCTGGGATGTGGGAGCTCTGCTGACCGCAAGCCCTAATCCTATCGCACACACTAAAAATAGCCGTGGAGCGCTCCTGACGCTCCCTAGGCGCCTCATCACAGCCTCAGACCTAGCTAGCCCTAGAGATAGAAAATAAAGCCTACCTTGCCTCAGAGAAATTCCCCAAAGGAATAGGCAGCCCCCCCACATATAATGACTGTGAGTAAAGATGAAAGTCACAAACGCAGAAATGAAATAGGTTTCAGCAAAGGGAGGCCAGACTTACTAAATAGACAGAGGATAGGAAAGGAATCTTTGCGGTCAGCACAAAAACCTACAAAAGACCACGCAGAGTGTGCAAAAGGGTCCTCCGCACCGACTCACGGTGCGGGGGGTGCCACTCTGCATCCCAGAGCTTCCAGCTAGCAAGACAAAATCAGAATAACCAGCTGGACAAAGAAACAATGAGCAAAAATAACAATAAGGAACTTAGCTTCTGCAGGAGAAGACAGGTCACCAGGCAGATCCAGGAGCGAACTGAACCAATGCTAAAACATTGACAGCTGGCATGGAGTAACGATCTGAGTGGAGTTAAATAGAGAAGCCAACCAAAGGATAAACCACGTCACCTGTGTAAGGAACCTCAGAAGCAGCAGCTTCACTCATAGCCACCAGAGGGAGCCCATAGCCAGAACTCGCCGAAGTACCATTCACGACCACAGGAGGGAGTTCGACAACAAAATTCACAACAGTACCCCCCCTTGAGGAGGGGTCATCGAACCCTCACCAGAGCCCCCAGGCCAATCAGGATGAGCCAAATGAAAGGCACGAACAAGATAGGCAGCATGAACATCAGAGGCAAAAACCCAGGAATTATCTTCTTGACCATAACCCTTCCACTTGACCAGGTACTGGAGTTTCCGTCTCGAAACACGAGAATCCAAAATCTTCTCCACCACATACTCCAACTCCCCCTCGACCAACACCGGGGCAGGAGGATCAACGGAGGGAACCATAGGCGCCACGTATCTCCGCAACAACGACCTATGGAACACATTATGGATGGCAAAAGAAGCTGGAAGGTCCAAACGAAATGACACAGGATTAAGAACCTCAGCAATCTTATATGGTCCAATGAAACGAGGCTTAAACTTAGGAGAGGAAACCTTCATAGGAACGTGACGAGATGACAACCAAACCAAATCCCCAACACGAAGTCAGGGACCAACACAATGCCGGCGGTTAGTGAAACGTTGAGCCTTCTCCTGGGACAATGTCAAATTGTCCACCACATGAGTCCAAATCTGCTGCAACCTGTCCACCACCGCATCCACACGAGGACAGTCCGAAGGCTCAAGCTGCCCTGAAGAGAAACGAGGATGGAAACCAGAATTGCAGAAAAAAGGAGAAACCAAAGTAGCCGAGCTGGCCCGATTATTAAGGGCGAACTCAGCCAAGGGCAAGAAGGACACCCAATCATCCTGATCAGCAGAAACAAAGCATCTCAGATATGTCTCCAAAGTCTGATTAGTTCGTTCGGTTTGGCCATTAGTCTGAGGATGGAAAGCCGAAGAAAAAGACAAATCAATGCCCATCTTAGCGCAAAAGGACCGCCAAAACCTCGAAACAAACTGGGAACCTCTGTCCGAGACGATGTTTTCCGGAATGCCATGCAAACGAACCACATGCTGGAAAAACAATGGCACCAAATCAGAGGAGGAAGGCAGTTTAGATAAGGGTACCAAATGGACCATCTTAGAGAAGCGATCACAAACCACCCAAATGACCGACATCTTTTGAGAAACAGGGAGATCAGAAATAAAATCCATGGAAATATGCGTCCAGGGCCTCTTCGGAATCGGCAAGGGCGAAAGCAACCCACTGGCACGAGAACAGCAGGGCTTAGCCCGAGCACAAATCCCACAGGACTGCACAAAAGAACACACATCCCGTGACAAAGAAGGCCACCAAAAAGATCTAGCCACCAAATCTCTGGTACCAAAGATTCCAGGATGACCAGCCAATACTGAACAATGAATCTCCGAGATAACTCTACCAGTCCATCTATCAGGGACAAACAGTTTCTCCGTAGGACAACGGTCAGGTCTATCAGCCTGAAACTTTTGCAGCCCACGCCGCAAATCAGGGGAAATGGCAGACAAAATTACCCCTTCTTTAAGAATACCCGCCGGCTCCGGAACACCCGGAGAGTCAGGCACAAAACTCCTTGACAGGGCATCAGCCTTCACATTCTTAGATCCCGAAAGGTATGAAACTACAAAATCAAAATGGGAGAAAAAGAGCGACCATCGAGCCTGTCTAGGATTCAACCGTTTGGCAGACTCGAGATAAGTCAAATTCTTGTGATCCGTCAAGACCACCATGCGATGTTTAGCTCCTTCAAGCCAATGTCGCCACTCCTCGAATGCCCACTTCATGGCTAACAACTCCCGATTGCCCACATCATAATTGCGCTCAGCAGGCGAGAATTTTCTAGAAAAGAAGGCACAGGGTTTCATCACCGAGCCATCAGAACTTCTTTGCGACAAAACAGCCCCTGCTCCAATTTCAGAAGCATCAACCTCCACCTGAAAAGGGAGCGAGACATCTGGCTGGCACAACACAGGGGCAGAAGCAAAACGACGCTTCAACTCCTGAAAAGCCTCTACAGCCGCAGAGGACCAATTGACCACATCAGCACCTTTCTTGGTCAAATCAGTCAACGGTTTAGCAATACTGGAAAAGTTAGCGATGAAGCGACGATAAAAATTAGCAAAGCCCAGGAACTTCTGCAAGCTCTTCACAGATGTCGGCTAAGTCCAATCGTAAATGGCTTGAACTTTAACAGGGTCCATCTCGATAGTAGAAGGGGAAAAAATGAAACCCAAAAATGAAACCTTCTGAACTCCAAAGAGACACTTTGACCCCTTCACAAACAAGGAATTCGCACGAAGGACCTGGAACACCATTCTGACCTGCTTCACATGAGACTCCCAATCATCCGAAAAGACCAAAATGTCATCCAAATATACAATCATAAATCTATCCAGGTACTCTCGGAAGATGTCATGCATAAAGGACTGAAACACAGATGGAGCATTAGAAAGCCCGAATGGCATAACCAGGTACTCAAAATGGCCCTCGGGCGTATTAAATTCTGTTTTCCATTCAACACCCTGTTTAATTCGCACAAGATTATACGCCCCTCGAAGATCTATCTTGGTGAACCAACTAGCCCCCTTAATCCGAGCAAATAAATCAGACAGCAGCGGCAAAGGATTCTGAAATTTGACTGTGATCTTATTAAGAAGGCGGTAATCAATACAAGGTCTCAAAGAACCATCCTTCTTGGCCACAAAAAAGAACCCTGCTCCCAATGGTGACGATGACGGACGAATATGACCCTTCTCCAAGGATTCCTTTATATAACTCCGCATAGCGGCGTGCTCTGGCACAGATAAATTAAACAGACGGCCCTTAGGAAACTTACTACCAATAATCAAATTAATAGCACAGTCGCAATCCCTATGAGGAGGTAGAGCACCAGATTTGGGCTCTTCAAATACATCCCGGTAATCTGATAAAAACTCAGGGACTTCAGAAGGAGTGGAAGGCGAAATTGACAGCAATGGAACATCACCATGTACCCCCTGACAACCCCAGCTGGACACAGACATAGATTTCCAATCCAACACTGGATTATGGACCTGTAGCCATGGCAACCCCAAAACGACCACATCATGCAGATTATGCAACACCAAAAAGCGAATATCCTCCTGATGTGCAGGAGCCATGCACATGGTCAATTGAGTCCAGTACTGAGGCTTATTCTTGGCCAAAGGCGTAGCATCAATTCCTCTCAATGGAATAGGATACTGCAAGGGCTCCAAGAAAAAACCGCAGCGCCTGGCAAACTCCAAGTCCATCAAATTCAGGGCAGCGCCTGAATCCACAAATGCCATTACAGAATAGGACGACAGAGAGCAAATCAGATTAACGGACAAAAGAAATTTAGACTGTACCATACCAATGGTGGCAGACCTAGCGAACCGCTTAGTGCGCTTAGGACAATCGGAGATAGCATGAGTGGATTCACCACAGTAAAAACACAGCCCATTCCGACGTCTGTGTTCTTGCCGTTCAGCTCTAGTCAAAGTCCTATCACATTGCATAGGCTCAGGCCTATGCTCAGAGAATACCGCCAGATGGTGCACAGCTTTGCGCTCACGCATGTGCCGATCGATCTGAATGGCCAAGGACATAGACTCATTCAGACCAGCAGGCGTGGGAAATCCCACCATGACATCCTTAAGGGCTTCAGAAAGACCCTTTCTGAAAATTGCCGCCAGGGCACATTCATTCCACTGAGTAAGCACAGACCACTTTCTAAACTTCTGACAGTACACCTCTGCTTCATCCTGACCCTGACACAAAGCCAGCAAGATTTTCTCTGCCTGATCCACTGAATTTGGTTCATCATAAAGCAATCCAAGCGCCAGAAAAAACGCATCTACATCTCGCAATGCAGGATCTCCTGGCACAAGGGAAAATGCCCAGTCTTGAGGGTCACCACGCAATAAAGAAATAATGATTTTTACTTGTTGAACGGGGTCACCAGAGGAGCGGGGTTTCAAAGCTAGAAACAGTTTACAATTATTTTTGAAATTCAAGAATCTAGATCTATCCCCAGAAAATAAATCAGGCATAGGAATTCTAGGCTCTAACATAGGATTCTGAACCACAAAATCTTGAATGTTTTGTACCCTTGCAGTGAGATGATCCACACAAGAGGATAGACCCTGAATGTCCATCTCTACACCTGTGTCCTGAACCACCCAAAGGTCTAGGGGAAAAGAAAGACAAAACACAGTGCAAAGAAAAAAAAATGGTCTCAGAAGTCCTCTTATCCCTCTATTGAGATGCATTAATACTTTTGGCCAGCTGTACTGTTATGACCTGGTGGTTAGGAGCACCCAACCTGATAGTTAAACTCATACAGGACGAGCTCTGGGATGTGGGAGCTCTGCTGACCGCAAGCCCTAATCCTATCGCACACACTAAAAATAGCCGTGGAGCGCTCCTGACGCTCCCTAGGCGCCTCGTCACAGCCTCAGAGCTAGCTAGCCCTAGAGATAGAAAATAAAGCCTACCTTTCCTCAGAGAAATTCCCCAAAGGAATAGGCAGCCCCCCCACATATAATGACTGTGAGTAAAGATGAAAGTCACAAACGCAGAAATGAAATAGGTTTCAGCAAAGGGAGGCCAGACTTACTAAATAGACAGAGGATAGGAAAGGAATCTTTGCGGTCAGCACAAAAACCTACAAAAGACCACGCAGAGTGTGCAAAAGGGTCCTCTGCACCGACTCACGGTGTGGGGGGTGCCACTCTGCATCCCAGAGCTTCCAGCTAGCAAGACAAAATCAGGATAACCAGCTGGACAAAGAAACAATGAGCAAAAATAACAATAAGGAACTTAGCTTCTGCAGGAGAAGACAGGTCACCAGGCAGATCCAGGAGCGAACTGAACCAATGCTAAAACATTGACAGCTGGCATGGAGTAATGATCTGAGTGGAGTTAAATAGAGAAGCCAACCAAAGGATAAACCACGTCACCTGTGTAAGGAACCTCAGAAGCAGCAGCTTCACTCATAGCCACCAGAGGGAGCCCATAGCCAGAACTCGCCGAAGTACCATTCACGACCACAGGAGGGAGTTCAACAACAGAATTCACAACAGAGCCCACTCCAATTATTGCACTATGGGGTTTTTTTTGCATTGTGCTGGCGTTTTCTCTTTTCCCCTCTTTTAATGTGTTTTTTAAACATTATTTAATAAAAATTTATATATTTTTACCATATTGGTTTTGTATGTTCTATTCTTTCACCCTTTTTTTGAGGAGGTATTAGTAGTTATACGGGGTGATATTTGATTTGTTCACATATTATTTACTGTAGGAGTTGTATTTAAGATTTTATACAACACATAAGGGCATACATTTGATTTTATCTGGATGGAGTGTTGGCAACCAATTATCCTTTCCTTGTATTGCCGCTGTGCTCACCAGCAGGATCGGCTCCCTCCGGGGGTATTTTGCTAACCTCATTTAGATTCATGCTGCATGCATGGAGACTCCCTGTTCCTCTCTCCTCCCTCTTCAGCAAAGCTGTGAGCTCCACATAAAATGCCAATTGTGTTTTTTGTAATTGTACCATATTTTTCAGATTATAAGATGCACCACAAATTTTGAGGAGAAAAATAGGATTTTTTTTAAATAAAATGGCGGTGCTTCTTATAATCCATGCATCTTATTGCTTACTGGGGGTGGTGGGTGCGTTGATGCGGGGTCCCAGGGTCACTGCTGGAGGAGGCAGGAGTGGGGTGATGCTACAGGCCGCAGGCTGGGATGAGGGGGTGTTCCGATGTGTGATGCGCCACTGCGGGTGACCGCTACTGCTGCGGAGGTGTCCGGCGCTGCTGCGGGTGTCTGGCAGAGCCCCCGCAGCATCAGACACCCCTAAATCAGCACTGGACACCCCCACAGCACCGTCGAGCTCCCCCGCAGCACCGCCGGGCACCCACAGTACTGCTGGACACCCCCTCGTCTCAGCCTTCGGCCTGCAGCAACAGTACTGGTAAGGTATACCCACATTATAAGACCCACCCCCCATTTTACCCCCCAAATTTTGGGGGAAAAAATCAGAAAAATACGGTAATTTTGCACATTAATGTTTAAACTAATCAGTCACCTTGCTGATAGTATTGCATGATGGGTAAGTATCTGCTTGTATTTCTCAACATTGAGGACACAAAGAAACGGCAACATTCAGGACAATAGATGCAGTGGTCGAAAAAGGAAGTTTAGTGCACCAAAGAAAAAAAACACAGCATGCTGACTTAACTTTGTTATCGGAAGATGTTCCGCAATGTCATGACCTGAGAACTGATAGCAACTAGTGGAACACCCATCTACTCAGGGGTGTAGCTACGTCCAAAAAGTGGTCTTCATGTAAGTATTGCAGCTAAAACCCCATAATTGCAGCTAAAACCCCATATATTCAACATGGAAATGAGGCCAAGCAATTCAACTATACAGAAATACATAGGAGCTGTGATGCAGAAAAATAGCAGCAGGTGTTAGGTGTTTTGGACTGAAAATACAAAATGTAAAATTTTTGTCTGTAACAGAATGCCGTTTATTCATGAATGGCTACGGAGCAGTACAATAATGAATGTCTGCATGAAGCATGGTGGAGGTTTCCTTGCAAGTTTGGGGCTGCATTTTAGCAAATAGAATTGAGATTTGGTCAAGATTAATAGCGTCTTAAACGCTGAGATATAAAGGCAGATACTTATCCATCATTTAGTACCATCAGGGAAGCATCTGATTGGCTTCACATTTATTCTAGAGCAGGACAATGACCCAAACACACAGTTAATCTTGTCCCCACAGAGCCCCTGATTTCAAGATCATCTAGTCTATCTGTTATCACTTGAAGACATGGAAGGATTTGCACAATTCTACATCCACAGAAGGTCTGTGATTAGTTCTCCAAGATGTCTGGAACAACCTTCCTACTGGTTCCTTCCAAAAATGTAGTGTAAACTTACCTAAATGAATTGATGCTTTGATGCTGTTTTGAAGGTAAAGGGCTGTCATAACAAATATTGATTTATTTTAGATTTATCTTTAGTTCATTCACTTTTCATTTTCTTAATTGTAAAAGATAAACTATTAACATTTACATTTTATATTTTCAAAATCTTTGTACAGTACTATATATACTGTAGCGATTTCACTCACTCAGCTGCAACGGCTGACACTCAGGAGACGTGTTCCTTTAAAGTTCACTGGGTTTATTGCTTCATAAACCATGTGGCAAAACAACAGAAAGCAAAATAGCCTTTGGTTCAGGCAAAGGAAAACAAGTGTCCAGTTCATCCGGCTCAGTCCTGAAGCCGAACACACTCAGGAGGGTTTCACCTCCACACATATCTCCTGTGTAAAGGATTAGCCAGTCTTATATAGGACTAACCACACCCAGTAATCTATCACATGATTAGCCATGTGGTCTGACATCACCACAGGTCCTGAAACACAAACATATGGTTATATAAAACAACGCAATATTCCGGGCTACATTACAGCAACAAGGCACTTATGTGGCACATACCTCCCATCGACTACACACCCTTTAGCCATGCTACATACCTCCCCCCTCTGCCTAAAGCCGTGGGGCTTGGCACTTTCTCCCACTAAACAAGGGATTCTTGATAGGGCATCCGCATTACCGTGCAGCTTTCCGGCCCGATGTTCCACATGGAAACTGAAGTCCTGCAGGGATAAGAACCAACGGGTGACCCTAGCATTTCTACCCTTCGTTTCCCTCATCCACCTAAGTGGGGCATGGTCGGATATCAGTCTAAATTTACGTCCCAGCAGATAGTACCGTAATGTGTCCACTGCCCATTTTATGGCCAAGCACTCCTTCTCAACGACTGAGTAGTTCTTTTCAGATGAGGACAGCTTCCTACTCAGATAGAGAACAGGATGCTCCTCCCCATGTAGTTCTTGGGAAAGGACTGCTCCCACCCCAACATCTGAGGCATCTGTCTGAAGAATAAACTCTTTCTTGAAGTTTGGGGCCATCAGAACGGGTTGCTTACACAAAGCGTTTTTCATTTCTTGGAAGGCTGACTCTGTTTCTTCGGACCACTTAACCATTACTGGTTTTGTCCCTTTTAGCAGGTCAGTCAGAGGCGCAGCCATCGTGGCGAAGTTTGGGATGAACCTCCTGTAATATCCCACGATTCCCAGGAAGGCTTTAACTTGCTTCTTGGAAACTGGTTTTGGCCACGTTTGAATTGCCTCCACTTTACTGATTTGGGGTTTTATTTCTCCGTGACCCACTATGTATCCAAGGTACTTAGCTTCTTCTTTACCCAAGGCACACTTCTTTGGGTTTATAGTAAATCCGGCCTCTCTTATAGCATCCAACACCGCTTGGACTTTCTCCAGATGACTCTCCCAGTCCGGGCTAAAGATGACGATATCATCTAGGTACGCAGCAGCGTAGGCCTTATGGGGTGCAAGAACTCTATCCATAGCCCTCTGGAAGGTCGCCGGAGCTCCCTGTAGGCCAAACGGCATCCGGGCATACTGGAAGCATCCATCAGGTGTCGAAAAGGCTGTCTTCTCCTTGGCTTCCTGCGCCATGGGGATCTGCCAATACCCCTTTGTCAGATCCAAGGTGGATATATATCTGGCGTGCCCAAGCCTTTCGATGAGCTCATGAATACGGGGCATGGGATAAGCGTCGAACTTGGAGACCTCATTCAACTTCCGATAGTCGTTGCAAAACCTCCACTCTCCATCAGGTTTTGGGACCAGGACAATTGGGCTTGACCAACCGCTCTTGGATTCCTCAATGACTCCAAGCCTCAACATACGCTCCACTTCCTTGGAGATAACTTCTCGACGAGCCTCAGGAATACGATAAGGTTTCACATTCACCCGCACATGGGGCTCTGTTAGGACCTCGTGCTCTATGACCTTCGTGTATCCTGGCAATTCTGAAAACAGGTCCCTGTTTTTCTGGAGTAACTCCCAGCACTGCTGTTTCTGGGTTTTCGATAGCGTCTCTGCTATAGTAACCGCTCCAACCTCACCTTCTGGGTTGCTTAACAATGATGGAGTAACTGTTGGCTCTCTATCTTGCCATGGCTTGATGAGGTTGACATGGTAAACTTGGAATGGTTTCCGTCTTCCTGGTTGGTGAATTTTATAATTTACCTCACCAAGTTTCTCGACAACCTCATATGGCCCTTGCCATTTGGCCAAGAACTTGCTTTCCACCGTTGGAACTAACACCAGAACTCGGTCTCCCGAATTGAACTGCCTCACTCTTGCAGACCGGTTGTAGACCCTGGCTTGAGCTTCTTGTGCTTGGAGAAGGTGTTCTTTCACGATAGGCATCACCTTTGCAATCCTCTGCTGCATCAGGGCCACATGCTCAATGACGCTTCTGTGGGGCGTGACTTCGGCTTCCCAGGTTTCCTTGGCTATATCCAGGAGTCCTCGTGGATGTCGGCCATATAGAAGCTCAAACGGTGAGAACCCTGTGGAGGCCTGTGGAACTTCACGAATGGAAAACATCAGATAGGGTAAGAGACAATCCCAGTCTCTACCGTCTTTCTCTATAGCTTTTCTCAGCATGCTCTTTAGAGTCTTGTTAAACCTCTCAACAAGACCATCTGACTGGGGATGGTACACCGAGGTCCTCAACTGGGAGATCTTCAGGGCTTTGCATAACTCCCTCATCACCTTGCTCATGAAAGGTGTACCCTGGTCAGTCAGGATCTCCTTTGGCAGACCTGTCCGGGAAAAGACATGGACCAACTCGCGGGCTATGCTCTTTGAGGAAGAATTCCTCAAGGGAATTGCCTCAGGATAGCGTGTGGCATAGTCCAGGATGACTAATATATACTGATGGCCCCGAGCTGATTTAACTAAGGGACCGACCAAGTCCATGGCAATTCTCTCTAACGGTACCTCAATAATGGGCAGTGGCACAAGGGGGTTCCGGAAATGAGGAGTAGGAGCAGTTAGCTGACATGTAGGGCAGGACCTGCAATAGTTCACTATTTCCCGGTGACACCCAGGCCAATAGAACCTCTGCACAACCCGTTCCTGCGTTTTTTCCACCCTAAGGTGTCCACCCAAGATGTGTGAATGGGCCATGTCCAACACTTTCCGTCTATACGGACCCAGCACTATCAACTGCTCTACCAACTCCTCCCTTATTTTCGTGACCCGGTACAACAATTCCCCCCTCAACAGAAAATGGGGAAATCTTTTGTCTGCCCCCGGCTCCTGTACCACCCCGTCAATAACTGTGACATTATTAAAGGCTTCCCTCAGAGTGGGGTCCCTATGTTGGGCAGTCCCAAAATTTTCACCGGTAACCTCTAACTCCAGAATGTCAGATGTAGGGGATACTTCCTCCTCATCCCCAACCAGAACACAAAAAGGAAAGCTGTCTGCCTCTGGGTGTGGCGATACCGTTCCAGGGTTCACTGGTTCCCTGCCAGGGAGCTCAGAACCCTTTCCCCACAAATCCCAAAACAAACAGAAATCCCGGCCAATAATTATAGGGTGCAACAAGTCCTGAACTACGCCGACTATGTGGGATTCAGTGCCACATGCCGTTTCAATGTCCACCCTGGCCATAGGGTAGTCCTTTGCATCACCATGTATGCACCGCACTCCGACCTTCTTTCCTGGGAGCAGATGAAGAGGAAAAGTGGCCCTCACCAGGGTCACTAGGCTCCCCGAGTCTAACAGTGCCGTTACTGCTCGACCGTTCACCTTTACGGGACACGCTTGAGGTCCCTCGTTGGATGGAGAGTTCACACTACAGACTGGATACGCATAGTATGAACAACGGCGTCCCATGCTGCAGTCCATCTGCTCAGTGGCTTGGGAACAACGGGCAGCTATATGTCCTGGCTTGTGGCACCTCCAACAAATAACATCACCCGTGGGGACCTTGGGCACCACCTCCCCCGCCCTTTGTGACCTTGGACGCACCACCCCTTTTTGGGACTCAGCTGCCCTCTGGGACCCCCAGTACGGCATGGGCTGCCTCCCGAAGGAGCCTTCCAACCCTTGGTATCTCTCAACCAGTCCGATCAGCTCGTCGGCATTCTGGGGATCACCCTGGGCAACCCAAGACTGTATAGGCCTCGGGAGGGAATGGACAAACCGATCCATCATCACCCGTTCTACCATCTGTGCAGGCGCAGAGGATTCTGGCTGCAGCCATTTCTGGACCAGGTGCAACAGATCAAACATTTGGGAACGAGGTGGTTTGTCCCGGTGATAGCCCCAGGAGTGAACTCGCTGTGCCCTGACAGTCAGTGTCACCCCCAGACGTGCGAGAATCTCGGCTTTCAATTTGTGATACTCTTTGGCATCCTGCAAGGTCAAATCATAGTACGCCTTCTGGGGTTCTCCCGTCAGGTATGGCGCAAGTACCTCTGCCCACTGCTCTGGCGGAAGTTTTTCCCTCTCAGCGACCCTCTCAAACACCGTCAGGAAGGCCTCAACATCATCCCCGGGAGTCATTTTCTGCAATGCACGTCTTACCGTCTTCCGGACGTGGGTGTCATCAGCCAAACCTGGGGTTGGGGCGCTCGCCTTGCCCTGGATGGCGGTTGCCAGAAGCTGCATCTGCTGCTGATGCTCCTGCTGGCTCTGTTGTAACTGCTGCCGTTGCTCCTGCTGACTCTGCCGTTGCTCCTGCTGGCTCTGTTGTATCTGCTGCTGGCTCTGTTGTATCTGCTGCATCAACAGCCTGTTGGTCTCTTGCTGCCTTTGCTCCTGCTGGACCAAGTGTTTCAGCAGGTCCTCCATTTTCTCCGGCAATGCTTGCTGGCTTGCAACAGCCTTGACCCAGGCCATTCAAAAATAAACTCACGTCTCCGCTGGGAACGCTGCTCGCAGGTCTCCACCAATTGTAGCGATTTCACTCACTCAGCTGCGACGGCTGACACTCAGGAGACGTGTTCCTTTAAAGTTCACTGGGTTTATTGCTTCATAAACAATGTGGCAAAACAACAGAAAGCAAAATAGCCTTTGGTTCAGGCAAAGGAAAACAAGTGTCCAGTTCATCCGGCTCAGTCCTGAAGCCGAACACACTAAGGAGGGTTTCACCTCCACACATATCTCCTGTGTAAAGGATTAGCCAGTCTTATATAGGACTAACCACACCCAGTAATCTATCACATGATTAGCCATGTGGTCTGACATCACCACAGGTCCTGAAACACAAACATATGGTTATATAAAACAACGCAATATTCCGGGCTACATTACAGCAACAAGGCACTTATGTGGCACATACCTCCCATCGACTACACACCCTTTAGCCATGCTACAATACATATTAGTTCCCACTACATATATACACACACACACCACATGTACAGCATTTAGAATGTCATTCATTTTAAAACATATGGTGTCCCCTTAAACATGTCATCAAATTGAAATTAGCATTTGACCACCAATTGAATGTATAATTGTTACCTTGGTCTTCTTGAACAATGTTTCCAGTGTTATAAAATGCTTCAACTACAGCTTTACTTATAATAATAATAATAATAATAATTTTTATTTATATAGCGCCAACATATTCCGCAGCGCTTTACAAATTATAGAGGGGACTTGTACAGACAATAGACATTACAGCATAATAGAAATACAGTTCAAAACAGATACCAGGAGGAGTGAGGGCCCTGCTCGCAAGCTTACAAACTATGGGGAAAAGGGGAGACACGAGAGGTGGATGGTAACAATTGCTTTAGTTATTCGGACCAGCTATAGTGTAAGGCTCAGGTGTTCATGTAAAGCTGCATGAACCAGTTAACTGCCTAAGTATGTAGCAGTACAGACACAGAGGGCTATTAACTGCATAAAGTGTATGAGAACATGATGCGAGGAACCTTTTTTTTTTTTTTTCTTTTTTATTATAAATAGGCCACACAGGGATCGTTAGGTTAATGCATTGAGGCGGTAGGCCAGTCTGAACAAATGAGTTTTTAGGGCACGCTTAAAACTGTGGGGATTGGGGATTAATCGTATTAACCTAGGTAGTACATTCCAAAGAATCGGCGCAGCACGTGTAAAGTCTTGGAGACGGGAGTGGGAGGTTCTGATTATTGAGGATGCTAACCTGAGGTCATTAGCGGAGCGGAGGGCACGGGTAGGGTGGTAGACTGATACCAGGGAGGAGATGTAGGGTGGTGCTGAGCCATGGAGTGCTTTGTGGATGAGGGTAGTAGTTTTGTACTGGATTCTGGAGTGGATGGGTAGCCAGTGTAATGACTGGCACAGGGTAGAGGCATCGGTGTAACGGTTGGTGAGGAATATGATCCTGGCTGCAGCATTCAGGACAGATTGGAGCTGGGAGAGTTTTGCAAGAGGGAGGCCGATTAGTAGAGAGTTACAATAGTCCAGACGAGAATGAATAAGTGAAACAGTCAGAGTTTTTGCAGAGTCGAAAGTAAGAAAAGGGCGAATTCTAGAAATGTTTTTGAGATGCAGGTAAGAAGAGCGAGCCAGTGATCGGATGTAGGGGGTGAATGAAAGGTCAGAATCAAGGATGACCCCAAGGCAACGGGCATGTTGCTTTGGAGTAATGGTGGAACCGCACACGGAGATGGCAATGTCAGGCAAAGGTAGGTTAGTAGAGGGAGAGAACACGAGGAGTTCAGTTTTTGACAGGTTTAGTTTCAGATAGAGGGAGGACATGATGTTAGAGACAGCGGTAAGACAATCACTGGTGTTTTCTAAAAAGGTCGGCGTGACAACAGGAGAAGAGGTGTATAATTGGGTGTCGTCAGCATAGAGATGGTACTGGAAACCAAATCTACTGATTGTTTGTCCAATAGGGGCAGTATACAACGAGAAGAGTAGGGGGCCTAGGACTGATCCTTGAGGAACCCCAACAGTAAGGGGAAGGTGAGAGGAGGAGGAACCAGCAAAACATACAGTGAAGGATCGGTCAGAGAGATAGGAGGAGAACCAGGAGAGAACGGTGTCCTTGAGGCCGATGGAGCGGAGCATAGTGAGGAGGAGCTGATGATCCACAGTGTCGAATGCTGCAGAGAGATCCAAGAGAATTAGCATGGAGTAGTGACCATTAGATTTAGCTGTTAGTAGGTCATTAGAGACTTTAGTGAGGGCAGTTTCAGTAGAGTGTAAAGAGCGGAAGCCAGATTGAAGAGGGTCGAGAAGAGAGTTATCTGAGAGATAGCGGGTAAGACGGGAGTGGACCAGGCGTTCGAGGAGTTTAGAGATGAAGGGAAGATTAGAAACAGGTCTATAATTAGCGGCACAGTTTTGATCGAGGGATGGTTTTTTAAGTAATGGATGTATGATGGCATGCTTAAATGAGGAGGGAAAAATACCGGAAGTGAGGGAAAGGTTGAATATTTTTGTTAGGTGAGAGGTGACAGCCGGGGAAAGGGACTGGAGGAGATGTGATGGAATGGGGTCACTGGTGCAAGTGGTCGGGCGAGAAGATGCAAGGAGCCTGCTTACTTCTTCTTCTGTAACTGCTTCAAAGTCAGAGAGTGAACTAGATGCAGTGGGGGAGGGAGGACAGTGCATGGTATGAAGAGATTATGCTAGGGATGACAGACCGCAGAGTTTAATATTGTTATTTTTGCATTTAATCAAGAGTTTAACACATACATAGAGTCCTTATGGATTTTTAATGTCAAAGTGTCATAGGCATTTTATGTATACCTTATTGTGGCTTTACCTGACACCATAATCCACCCCCATATTAGGCCATGCTCCATTTATGTCTGTGGGCGCCATATTCCAGATCAGTGCAGATCATATCAGCTTTAAAACTTAACATGTGCAATCCTTCTGTCCCTTGTTATTATCTCCACATGTAAGAAAGCTTTTGGCTAGACCAGTCAACGCGGTACTATATATAGGAGCCTCCAAACTGTCTCCCAGAGGAATTTGGGGAAATAATACCCTTTGTCTCATTGTCAGATTGTCACAGATGTTTGGTAGTGACTTGCTATTCTCTTGCTATTCTCTTGCTATTCTCTGGGGAAATAATACCCTTTGTCTCATTGTCAGATTGTCACAGATGTTTGGTAGTGACTTGCTATTCTCTCCCAATTGAAAACACATGGTGATTTGGGCAAACTTAGTTACAGTATATATAGCTATCAGCAATAAAAGTCAGATAAAAGTTGGCCAAACCCACCAATAATGGAAGAATTGATTGACCATTTAATGTGTATGGGAGCCTCCCGACTCTCGAAGAGAAGCAACTGACCACTATAGACTGGATGGTGCACTAGTAGGGCCTAGCATTTGTATACTAAAAGCCATCACAACTTGATCACTGTATAAACCATCTGTTGCCTGATGAAGGTCAGAGTCAAAATCAGAACTGTCGTACACTCACTTTTGGATTGCAAATACATTTTTATTTCATCTATGAGTGATTAGTTCTTTTGATTTAAATTGTAATTTCAATTGTCAATCCTTTTGTTTGGGTCAAAGACAACCCTCTGCTAGCGACTCTTTTGAGGACATTGGAACCTGTTTCAGTTCATCGATGTGTGGTGGTGTCAAGAGAGATAGTCCTCAGGCAAATTATTGATTATCTGCTATTTAATGTGTATGGAAAAATAGTTAGACAGACATGTAGATATATAGGTAGATAGATAGATAGATTTTTGGAATAGTTCAAATTACAGGACTTTAATGGCCAATGTGATGACATTTTGGCTCACAGTGCGAACCATTCTCAGGTAGCTTGATAGATAGACAGACAACCAGATAGATAGCTAGATATATGGTAGATAGATAGACAATTGCTATATTTACTGTGTGTGCACCCATTATTCCATATTTTTCATTCTTTTTATTGTATCTATAGCCTAATAGTGATAACCATCTTTTCCAGAAAGTATTACTAGCCTTAATCTTCTGATGAACATCTATCTTAGATAATCTGCTAGTAAAAATTAAAGTAAACTTTTTAATCTTATTAAATTGTCACATTTGACATCGAAAGTGGCATGATTTTAGTGTATCATATAGGTCAATTCTGTAAAAAACAATGGTCTGTGGAGTAGGCACAGAAAGGATCACTGCGGCATAATTTTTAATAGACATTTCTGCTAGGTAGGACTTTGTGTTTCCCCTTACTTAGTAAGAGAGGCTTGGCTGCTCAATCTCCGTGGTAACTGCCAGAAAAATGCTCCTGATGCTTGAAGAGGTCAGCTAACCAGGTCATCCACTCTGGCCTCTCAATGAGCCAGGCCTGCCAGGCCGCAGTCTGTAGTTAGTCTAAGTCCGGGTCTAGCGCTGCAAGGTCAGCTAATCCAGCTCTGATATAATTTTTTTGAGTCAGTTCATGGCCTACACCCACCAGGTGGCCTCTAAAATCGATTGTGACCTTTTGGCCTTGTCTAACAGAGGAATAGCATCCAACCCAGGAGAAGGTTTACACAAGCATGACAGCTTTCCGCTGAGTTTTATTAAGGATAGCGCCAGCCATTTGTGAATCCAAGGATGCAGGAATAGCAAAATGGACATGACATTGTATTGACCACTAACACGTTTTCTTTTTACCGTTCCCACCATCAAGGTGTTAAGATGAGATTAAAATATTCTAAAATATCAAAATATCAGATGAGAAATTAGACACTCGAATAAAAGTTTTGAGATTTTTTTAATTACCTTATTCAAACTGTAAAATTTTAAGTAGAAATCCGTAGGACATATGGTAAACTTACTATGATTTCACCAGAAGGGGTTTTATAACACTGCCGATGAACCACTAATATTTTGATATAATTGAAACTGCATTGTGGGGACATAATTAATGCTGAAACGTGTGTGTAACAAAGTACTCTAAGCTTGTCAGCAAGTGAATCACTGGGATCCTGGGTGGCTCTGTCCCTTCCCATTACTTGAACTTGACTTACTCTTCCGCATACAGATCCAAAGTTCAATTGAAAAGTTTAGTTGTGTGACTAATGTAACAAACTCTTCACTGGGGTTTGCGTGAGAAACACTGTATATTTCTAAACACCCCCCTCCAACCAAAAGGTTAACACATGCATTAATTTGAAGGATTCCAAATGGGTTCTCAATTGTTGTAAATAGCAAATGTAGTGTAAGAGTATTGCTTATGACACACAGACTTCCTGGGATGAGTGTGCACTAGATGAAGGTTGCAGTAAGTGTGTTTTTTTCAGCTGCATTACTACATTAGACAAAGAAGCATTTTCCATGCTTGATTTATTCCTGAAGCAATAGGTTAGCAGAAAAATCTAGTGTATTAACAATCCTTTACATTGTAATTATAACACCAAGAAGGGAAACTTATGGAATTATGGAAATTACAGATCAATAGAAAGGAAAATGATCTGCAAATCATGAAAAATGGAAGCAAAATTTTCAAAATATATTCAGTATCGAGTATGAGCACTATGCACAGAAATTAATGCACTTACATGCCTTGACTGAAGTCATTATTTGTTGTCTGAGGAATGTTCTACCACTCTGAATACACTTGAACATGCAAATCATTAAGATCCACCTATAAATCTTTAAGAGTCAGGAGTGTTGGACAAGCGGCGTACATCTATGTGCGCAACAAACCACAAATCCTACTGTAGTCTCTTTTAGAATAAACTTTGTGGGGTAATGAGAGCCACGGATCATCATGAATTTGACGAGCGGTAGTCACTAGGGTTGAGCGAAACGGGTCGAAATTGTTCAAAAGTCGCCGACTTTTGGCAAGGTCGGGTTTCATGAAACCCGACCCGACCCCAGTGGGGGGTCGGCCATGAAGTCGGCGATCTTTTGAATCTGGAATCGGAATTCCGATCTCGATTCCCGATATGTTTAAGATATCGGGAATTGGTATCGGAATTCAGATTAAAGTGTAAAATATAGAATTAAAATAAAAAATATTGCAATACTTACCCTCTGACGCGCCCTGGTACTAACCGGCAGCCTTCCTCCTTCGAATCCGCGCTTCTAGGACCTTGCCGTGACGTCGCGGTGACGTCGCGGCTTGCGGCTAATAGGAATATACTCACCCTCGGAAGCGCCCTGCTTCCTTCCGACAGCCTTCCTTCCTAAGAATCAGCCCTTCCAGGACCTTCGGTGACGTCGCGGGTGACGTCGCGGCTTGTGATTGGCCGCGCGAGCGGTCACATGGGCGGCCGCGCGGCCAATCACAAGCCGCGACGTCACCCGCGACGTCACCGAAGGTCCTGGAAGGCTGATTCTAAGGAAGGAAGGTTCCCGGTTAGTACCAGGGCGCATCAGAGGGTAAGTATAAGGATATTTTTTATTTTAATTCTATATTTTACACTTAAATATGGATCCCAGGGCCTGAAGGAGAGTTTCCGCTCCTTCAGACCCTGGGAACCATGGAAACCCAATGCACTGCATTGGGTTTCGAGTTTCGGCCGACCCCGACCCCGACTTTTTTATAGGATCGGCCGATTTCACTCGACCCGACTTTTCCAAAAGTCGGGTTTCGTGAAACCCGACCCGATCCTATAAAAGTGAAGGTCGCTCAACCCTAGTAGTCACCACACCACCGCCCCAGCTCTGCCAATTTGTCGGAGTGAGGCAAAAATGTCAATAAAGCATTAACAGTCATCAGATTTTATCACAGCCCTGGGTTGCACCAAAATTATTAAAAGGTTTTTAAGCTAGATTACTGGCATTAAAGTCACGGACTGCTCCTGGCACATTAACCCCCGGCACACTGCGATCAAAGATGATCGCAGCATTCCGGCGGCATAGGGAAGCATCGTGCAGGGAGGGGGCTCCCTGCGTGCTTCCCTGAGACCCTCGGAGCAACACGATGCTGATGATGATGATCGCGTTGCTCGGAGGGTTTCCTACCTCCTCCTCCCTGCAGGCCCGGATCCAAAATGGCCGTGGGGGGCCTTCCGAGTCCTGCAGGGAGGTGGCTTTCAAGCGCCTGCTCAGAGCAGGTGCCGGGAAGCCTCCCTGCAGTGCCTGTGTGATCGCTGATCTGACACAATGCATTGCAAAGTGTCAGATCAGCGACCTGTCACTTTACTGTGATGTCCCCCCCGGGGCAATGTAAAAAAGTAAAAAAAAAAATATTCACACGTGTAAAAAAAGAAAAAAAATATTATTTATTATTTATATTTTGTTCCAATAAATACATTTTTTTATCTAAATAATAAAAAAATAAAAGTACACATATTTAGCATCGCCTCTTCCGTAACGACCCAACCTATAAAATGGTCCCACTAGTTAACCCCTTCAGTGAGCACCGTAAAAAAAAAGAGGCAAAAAAACGACGCTTTATTATCATACTGCCAAACAAAAGGTGGAATAACACGGAAACAAAAAGACGGATATAAATAACTATGGTACTGGTGAAAATGTCATATTGTCCCGCAAAAAACAAGCCATCATACAGCGTCATCAATGAAAAATGAAAAAGTTATAGTCCTCAGAATAAAGCAATGCAAAAATAATTATTTTTTTATATAAAATAGTTTTTATCGTGTAAAAGCGCCAAAACATAAAAAAGATATTAATGAGGTATCGCTGTAATCGTACTGACCCGAAGAATAAAACTGCTTTATCAATTTTACCAAATGTGGAATGGTATAAGCGGCCCCCCAAAAGAAATTCATGATTAGCTGTTTTTTGTTAATTCTACCTCACAAAAATCGGAATAAATAGCGATGAAAAATGTCACGTGCCCGAAAATGGTACCAATAAAAATGTCAAATCGTCCCGCAAAAAACAAGACCTCACATGTCTCTGTGGACCAAAATATGGAAAAATTATAGTCTTCAAAATATGGAGATGCAAAAACTATTTTTTGCAATAAAAAGCGTCTTTTAGTGTGTGACGACTGCCAATCATAAAAATCCGCTAAAATACCGCTATAAAAGTAAATCAAACCCCCCCTTCATCACCCCCTTAGTTAGGGAAAAATAAAAAAATTAAAAAAATGCATTTATTTCCATTTTCCCATTAGGGTTAGGGTTAGGGCTAGGGTTAGGGCTAAAGTTAGGGTTAGGGTTGGGGATAAAGTTAGGGTTAGGGCTACAGTTAGGGTTGGGGTTAAAGTTATGGTTGGGGCTAAAGTTAGGGTAGGGGGTAATATTAGGTTTGGGGCTAAAGTTAGATTTTGGATTACATTTACGGTTGGGAATAGGGTTAGGATTAGAGTTAGGGGTGTGGTTAGGGTTATGGTTTAGATTAGGGTTAGGGGTGTGTTTGGGTTATGGTTTCAGCTAGAATTGGGGGGATTTCCACTGTTTAGGCACATCAGGGGCTCTCCAAACGCGAAATGGCGTCCAATCTCAATTCCAGCCAATTCTGCGTTGAAAAAGTAAAACAGTGCTCCTTCCCTTCCGAGCTCTCCCGTGCGCCCAAACAGGGGTTTACCCCAACATATGGGGTATCAGCGTACTCAGGATAAATTGGACTAAAAAATCATTTTTGTGGAAATTTTTATTTTTTTATTTTCACGGCTCTGTTATAAACTGTAGTGAAACACTTGGGGGTTCAAAGTTCTCACAACACATCTAGATAAGTTCCTTAGGAGGTCTAGTTTCCAATATGAGGTCACTTGTGGAGGGTTTCTACTGTTTAGGTACATCAGGGGCTCTGCAAATGCAACATGATGCATGCAGACCAATCCATCTAAGTCTGCATTCCAAACGGCACTCCTTCCCTTCCGAGCTCTGCCATGTGCCCAAACGGTGGTTCCCCCCACATATGGGGTATCAGCGTACTCGGGACAAATTGGACAACAACTTTTGGGGTCCAATTTCTCCTGTTACCCTTGGGAAAATACAAAACTGGGGGCTAAAAAAGAATTTTTTGGGAAAAAAAAGAATTTTTATTTTTTTCACGGCTCTGCGTTATAAACTGTAGTGAAACACTTGGAGGTTCAAAGTTCTCACAACACATCTAGATAAGTTCCTTAGGGGGTCTTCTTTCCAAAATGGTGTCACTTGTGGGGGTTTCAATGTTTAGGCACATCAGGGGCTCTCCAAACGCGATATAGTGTCCTATCTCAATTCCAGTCAATTTTGCATTGAAAAGTCAAACGGCGCTCCTTCCCTTCCGAGCACAGCCATGCGCCCAAACAGTGGTTTACCACCACATGTGGGGTATCAGCATACTCAGAACAAATTGCACAACAACTTTTGGTGTCCAATTTCTCATGTTACCCTTGGTAAAATAAAACAAATTGGAGCTGAATAAATTTTTTGTGAAAAAAAGGTAAATGTTAATTTTTTTAAAACATTCCATAAATTCCTGTGAAACACCTGAAGGGTTAATAAACTTCTTGAATGTGGTTTTGAGCACCTTGAGATGTGCAGTTTTTAGAACGGTGTCACACTTGGGTATTTTATATCATATAGACCCCTCAAAGTGACTTTAAATGTGATGTGGTCCCTAAAAAAAATGGTGTTGTAAAAATGAGAAATTGCTAGTCAAATTTTAACACTTATTCCTCCCTAACAAAAAAATGTTGATTCCAAAATTGTGCTGATGTAAAGTAGACATGTGGGAAATTTAATTATTAAGTATTTTGTGTGACATATCTCTGTTATTTAAGGGTATAAAAATTCAAAGTTGTAAATTTTCAAAATGTTCAAAATCTTCGCCAAATTTCCATTTTTTTCACAAATAAACATAGGTAATATCAAATAATTTTTACCACTATTATGAAGTAAAATATGTCACGAGAAGATAATGTCAGAATCATCAAGATCCATTGAATCATTCCAGAGTTATAACCTCATAAAGGAACAGTGGTCAGAATTGTAAAAATTGGCCCGGTCATTAACGTGCAAACCACCCTTGGGGGTAAAGGGGTTAATTCTGACAACAATCGTACATTATTAATGTATTTTGACTGTATGTAGATTAACTATGATGAGCTGCAGGGAGAGGGATGAAGGAGCTTACCACGCTGAGTATGTGTAGCTGAAAATTTGGCCCAGAGTTCCTCCTGAGGGTGCCGTTTCCACTGGTGATCACAGGAAGATAGACGAAAAATGGGGAAATATTCCGGCACAACCATCCAGGGATAAAATAGATTCTTTAT
Source organism: Ranitomeya imitator (assembly GCF_032444005.1). Taxonomy (NCBI): domain Eukaryota; kingdom Metazoa; phylum Chordata; class Amphibia; order Anura; family Dendrobatidae; genus Ranitomeya; species Ranitomeya imitator. The sequence goes on along the minus strand of NC_091286.1, from coordinate 454,988,591 downwards.
TCAAGCGTAGTTAAAACATTAAAAGGCGAGGCCTCGTAGCTGACGCGTTTCAGGTGTATAAACACCCTTAGTCATAGGCTGTCAATTAATTTCAATGAGTGAGGCCACGCATGTTTAGTTGGCACGTGACCACATGTATGCAAATCGCCGTCAGAAGAGAATCCTGACAGCATGCATGCACACTGAGAATTCAGAAGCCTGCAGTCACATAGAATGACATCAGACTCATCACAAACTTAAGGTACCGTCACATTAAGCGACGCTGCAGCGATATAGACAACGATGCCGATCGCTGCAGCGTCGCTGTGTGGTCGCTGGAGAGCTGTCACACAGACAACTCTCCAGCGACCAACGATGCCGAAGTCCGTGGGTAACCAGGGTAAACATCGGGTTACTAAGCGCAGCGCCGCGCTTAGTAACCCGATGTTTACCCTGGTTACCATTGTAAATGTAAAAAAACAAAAAAACACATACTCACATTCCAGTGTCTGTCACGTCCCCGGCGTCCGCTTCCCTGCACTCCTCCTGCATCCTGTGTAAGCGCCGGCCGTAAAGCAGAGCGGTGAAGTCACCGCTGTGCTCTGCTTTACGGCCGGCCGGCGCTGACACAGGATGCAGGAGGAGTGCAGGGAAGCGGACGCCGGAGGACGCGACAGACACCGGAATGTAAGTATGTAGTGGTTTTTTTTTACATTTACAATGGTAACCAGGGTAAATATCGGGTTACTAAGCGCGGCCCTGCGCCTAGTAACCCGATGTTTACCCTGGTTACAAGTGAAGACATCGCTGGATCGGCGTCACACACGCCGATTCAGCGATGTCAGTGGGTGATCCAGCGACGAAATAAAGTTCTGGCCTTCAAGCTCCGACCAGCGATGTCACAGCAGGATCCTGATCGCTGATGCATGTCAAACACAACGATATCGCTATCTAGGACGCTGCAACATCACGGATCGCTATCGTTATCGTTCTAAAATCGCTCAGTGTGAAGGTACCTTTAGACAACCCCTTTAGTGCTCCTAACATAAATAAAAATATGAGAATTAGTAAGCATCGCAAAAAACAGTTACATCCAGGTACCTTTATAGATGGCTTTGCCTCTGATTGGAGTGGTTCTCTTTCTTTTGTACATTTTGGTCAGACACTATGATGACTTTTCTCATCCACAGCCATCTCTGCAGACTTTTATCTTCCCCGGTCTTGTGCAGCACATTCCCACATGATTCCTTTAAAAATAAGTGTCTTCATAGTGCTCCTGAATAAAAATATCTTCCCTACATTGAGTGCCATATTAAATAATTGCCCCTCACTATATTCCCTGCACAAATTATGACCCCAAATTCTCACTCTTATGGTAAATGCCCTCCACACTGCCTTTTCCTTTCCATAGTGGGCCCCCTCTTCACACTATTCTCTCACACTTTGTCCCCCACTATAGGACCCAGTCTCTATACTGTGCATCCTCATCACAGTCCCTCTCCCTGGCATACTGTGCCCTCCTGTCTGTGCCCTTACACTGCCCCCCATGCTACCTCCCCACACTACTCAGTGTCTAATCTGTGCCCACTGTGATGCAGTGACCCCTGTTGCAGCTAGGGAGCGCTGTGTGTGCTCCTCAGGATATGCATGGAGGCGTATCTGTGGTTATAATGTGGATGAGGTAGTGACTGGGAGGATTGTAAGTGGCCGGTATGTGTCGCAGAGGGAGTTTGCGCTGTAAACCTAAAGTAATGTTGTTCTGGGACCTGTAGTCCCACAAGTGATTGTATAATAGTCAAGGGAGGCTTACTGGGCTAGTTCAAGAGCTGGGCAGGTCGAACTAGCCACACACACACCCCACCCATCTATGGGAGTGGTTACAACTACATTTTGTGACCAGGGTGTGGGGCACATGGTATGTAGTGGGCTCTGCAATGGAGCCGGTAGTGGTTCCTGTGTATGGACCTGAGTGGTCTCTGTAATGGAGACTGTGTAGATCCTGGACAGCTTGTGTGTTGGGAGGTCCTTTGTGTGGACTGGATCCCTGAGTAGCACACTATGAGGCCGTGGATCTGAAGACTGGTGTGCTGGGAGATCCTGGGAGGATTTGATTCCTGAACAGTGCGCTTAGAGACTTGTGTGTTGGACGGTCCCAAGTGGGGACGGACGTCCTGAATAGAGCACTGAATGGACTGTGTTGGAAACCCTGGGAGTAGGATTCCAGAATAGCACAACCTGTGTTGGAGGTCCTGGGAGTAGGACTTCCTGAAGGGCAAATGAGAAGGAGTGTATGCAGAGTCTGCAAAGGCACTGCATTGGGGGAGCGACAGCCCGTCTAAGGATCTGGACTAACTGATGTGTGCCTGCCAGGCAATTTGGTGTTCTCGGTTCGGCAGTTTCCCTGAGGAGAGAGGACTGACAGGAGTCAGAGTGTGGAGCAGGAGCTCCTGGAAGGTCTACCACGGTAACTGGACGAAGTGAGGTCCAGCATGTTTTGAGACTATGAATCAATGTCGTGTGCGCTATATGACATGGACATTGAGACAGCGTACGGACACCCCCGGGAACTAGTCAAGGAGGGCTGGCGGGTGTAGTGTCTGAACTGTGAGATAAAGCCGTATAAGAATTATATAAGTTAAAGCTGAAACTTAATGTCATCTGTTGGTGGCTATTGTGTTCCATGAAGTGTAATGGACTGTGCATGACCCAGTTTATGATGCCATAATAAACTGCATGGACTGATTTTGTGAGGAAAACGTGCCTGTGTGATTGAGTCCCATTGCTGGGCGGGTGTCCCCCAACACATTCAGTAAGCGCTATCTCACACCACTTACACTTTTCTCTCCCCATACTGTCTCCTCACACTATTCCCCTGACTCCTCTTACTGTGGCTGCACACATACCATCACCCTCGCTCTCCATACTGTGTCAGCATACATTTTCCCCTCGCTACTCATACTGTCTGCACCCATCCGTCCATGCACCATATTATGTCTGAACCCATCCCCAATTGCTCCCCATATTGCATTCGCACAAATTCCTCCACTCACCATACTGTGTCTGAACCCATCCCCCATAAGGTTTCCTCATACATGCCCCCATCTCACCCTTTGCTACTCGTACTGTGTCTGCAAATTTCTCCCACTTACCATATTCTGTCTTCACCTGTCCCTTCCTTGCTCCCCAAACTTGTGTCCTCAAATCTTTCCCCCGTTACACCAAATCTCCCCCATGCCTCCCCTCCACACTAAATTTCCCAGACACACTAAATCCCCCACCCATACTAAATCCCCCCACACACTAAATTCACCAAAACAGTAAATCCCCCCAACACAAACAAAATTACCCGCACACATTAAATTTCCCATCACACATTAAATCTCCCTCCCACACTAGCAGACACCTCGGAACACCGCAGTAGGTTGCCCAATGGCGCCACCCTGTCAGCTGCGCCCAGGGCAGATGCACAGCCTGCACCCCCTTGATACACCTCTGAATTCACTCTCTTATGGCTCCTTCCTTTGAACTATGTTCACTAGAAATTAAAATTTTATTTATTATAAGTTTACTTCCATCACGCTGTTATATAACAATATTAAGTGCAGGGAAAAACAATGTAACAAGATCAATAAGTCTATGAGAAAGAAGGAGTGCTGTAGTTGATATAACCTTTATTTCTGCCATGTAAGGAAGGTACATAAAATACAAACCCAGATATTGGAGACCATACAAAGTAGTAGAACTATTCTGTATCATAGACACTGAAACATTTGATCAAAACTGTCTAACTCTTAGGCAGTTCCAACTTAGACTAGTAACCCTCTAGGCTGTGTTCACGCATTGAGTTTTTGCAGGTTTTTTTTCTGCTTTTTCTTTATAGGCAAATTAAAAGCTGCTATTTACACTGTAAAAAAAAAGCTGTGAGATTTCAGAAACCTCATGCACGTGCTTGTTTTGTCAATTCTTTCAGCGTTTTTGCAGCATGTTTTTCATCAACATTTTTGTTTTGTTTTTGCACTTATTTATTGCTTTCTAGCAATGAGTATGTGAAAAAATTCAACAAATAATGCTGCTATTGGTTTGTGTAGCATTTTTGGGGACAAAGCAGGTAAAGCAGGAGATGAAACGCATTTATTTTTGTGATTTTCCCAAGTATAAACCATAATGTTTCTTGGTATAGTTGCATGAACATGGATGTTAGTATTTTTTTTTGCAAATGTAATTTGCACTTTTTTTAAAAGCATAGTTTAGTTAAATTAGTGATAATTAAATGAGGGAAATGTGTTCGGGCTCTTTCAGACATCCATGATCATCGGTCTGATCTTGGATCGCAATGCATTGATTGACCGTGCATCTCCCGAACCGAGTGTGACAGCCCCTTAGAAATGTATGAAGTTGTCATGCACCTTGTATTGTTTATGTTTGCATGGTGAAAGCAAAGCTGAACTTTGGGATCCTGAAAAACGAAGGAAATAAGCAGCTAAAATGCAGCAGAAATGCAGGAAAGCCAAGAGATCAGTTGCTGACAGCAGAAAAAGTCGCAGCAAAAATTCAAGGTGTGAACACAGCCTTTAAATGCTTGATATTTATCACAGTGGTTTTAATTTTCAAAAGGGATAATAATAGAAAATGGGCCATACAATTTGTTACGCAATTTCCTGAGATGCCCCATATGTGGTTGAAAACTTCTTGTGAGGGACAGTATAAATGTCAGAAGGGAGGAAGTGCTATATTGCAGTTAAGATTTTGCTTGTATGGTTTGAGGGTGTCCTGCCATGTTGACAGAGACCCTGAGATGCCAGAACAGCAGAACCCCCCAAGTGACCCCATTTACAAACTACATCGCTCACCAGCACTGCAATGCAATGCATTATACTAGTCAGTGCTGCACTGACAGAAACCTTTTAGACCATGCTCTGAGCATGGTCTATCAGGCTTGCTGTAGCTGGAAGACCCAGAGGTCTTCATGTCGACCTCCATTTGTCATGGCAATGATTGGACCCTCGCAATGATGTTGCGGGGGCACCGATCAAAATGGATAGGGAGCCCACTTCCTTTCCCAGCATTTTAAATTATATGATTAATTGATTGCGGGATTTAGGGTGCTAAATGGCATAGGGCGGTGTGGGAACCGCTCCTGGCAATGACAGCCGGGTCTTGGTTTTAACTTAAGCTGAGCTCCCGTGCCTTACACGATTGCCCATTGTACCCATACATCAAAGGTTCGGAACCTCTGTCTGACCATGACGCATGGGTATATCAAAGGTGGTGAAGGTGTCAAAGGAGTTGGCCCACGAACTAGTACACAAGTACATTTTAATAGATCGTGATCTTAGAATAAAAATAAGTTACCCAATTGGATGTGTTAATAAAATGTTCCGGTGCTGAGATAGCCTTATAAACGTGTCCATGCTATGTACTATGGAATGACTGTTTCTGACACTATGCTGGAACATAGCCTACACATACCATATCCCCTGGCCAAATCTACTGATTAAAATATCCTTTGTTTGTGGGACAATCCCTTTCATTATACAGTTGTGTGAAAAAGTGTTTGCCTCCTTTCCTGATTTCCTATTTTTTTTGCACGTTTGTCACACTTAAATGTTTCAGATCACCAAACAAATTTAGATATTAGACAAATATAACACAAGTAAACACAAAATGCATTTTTTAAGTAAAAGTCTTTATTATTTAGGTAAAAAGAAATCCAAACCTACAAGACCCTGCGTGAAAAAGTAGCAGTGACTTGCTGGCATTTGCACAGAAGGATGAAGACACTACTTAGCCCCCATGCTGCCCTTTCTTCATACTTTGCCTCCCAGTGCTGCCCATTCTCCATATGAGCCCTGCATGCTGCTCTTTTTCAATACGGAGTCCTTTGTACTACTCCTTCTCCATACTCCAGCCCCACTCTCCATACTGAGCGCCTATGCTATCAATCTCTCCATACTGAGCCCTATGCTTGCCCTTTTTCATACTAAGCCCATCCCATGCTGACCCATATGCATACTTAGCCCCTTATGCTCCCAACTCTCCATACTGAGCCTTCATGCTACTCCTTTTCAATACTGAGTCCCTCACACTGTCCTCTTTCCATACTATACTGTCCCTTGTACCATACTGTGCTCTGTAAGCCAACGTAATCACCAATCTATATTAAAAGCAACCCTGAATCTTTGGCTTTATAAGTGGTTACATGTTCTAGGCTAAAACATCATCTTCTCCTACTCTGCAGCGCTCCGAAGTATGTCTGCAGAGTGATGATATGACCTCATCGTGCTGCCATGATGTCAGCAGCCTGGGCATACCGCTGCACATCAGAGCAGGTTGTTGATTGGAACTTCTCTCACCCCATAGTTGCCAGCACGCTCAGAGTTTCATTTACATTTGTATCTTAAAGACATGAATAGAAATGAGTGCTGGACCCCGCTTTCACTTTCCTTTTTTTTTTCAAATCTTTATCCTAGCGTCGCCCCCTGCAACCCACCTCACTAAGCATCGGATCTACAGTGCCTACTGGCAAATACGGACCTGACTGCAGCATGCTAATCGTCATCCTGATTCATGAAAATTATGAAATACAGCATGAGAATTTTCATGAGTTTGGAGTAATCCTAGACTTAAACTAACAGCAGTAGGAAAGAGGTGAATGCAAGTTTTGGTGTTTTGGAGGTTTGCTGCACAACAATGTAGTGTTATATGCCAATCAGAATCAATGAATAGCTGGATCTCTTATGGACATAACTAGGTTGGCCTGCTATGAAATCCTTACATCTGTCATCTGATGATGAGACTAAATAAGTAAAAAAAATTATAAACTGATAATAAGGAAAATAAAAAATGTATACAGAAAGGCAACTTTTGATTTATTTTTGTCATGGACAATGAACTTGTGTGTATAATTTAATTTCCTTTTACTTAGCATAAAGATTATCTGCCATTTACTTTTTTTTTTTTTTTTTTTTAGAAATGTGCCATCTGTGACATTATTTAAGTGATTATCTTTTCCTTAATTTTCTAAATCTGGGATTTTGTAGCAGTGGCCATGAATTTTTTTTTTTGACACATTCACATTACTCATCAGTCCCATGCTAGTTTTGTTTAAAAATGCTGGTGTTTGGAAAAAAAGGGTTTATCAGATCAGCAGTGTATGATGCGCGCATGCCGGGAAACAAAAGACCAATGCTAATTTCAGTAGTGCTGGCAGCATGTCATGAGGCCCCAAAATAGGCTGAACAAGGCTTCCCTTACGACTAGAACAAAAATACTGTGCAGTGTAAAGCTGTAAATGCCATACCATCTCTGCCTGGAAAGTGGCCTTTCCATTGTTAGTTTCAGTTACACAAACTATCACTACATCTTCACTCGGCTATATTGCTTCATATTAGACCACTGGCGGACACAGTCAGAAAAGGGCCCCTGTGCAAGAACAATATACGGGCCCTTTGCAGCCCGAGAACTCCTAAAAATGCAAAATTGCACTTGCTTTGGAGAAAGAAATGGGCCCCCTTACCTCATGGGCCCCTGTGCAGTCGCACAGGTTGCACCAATGGTATGTCCGCCCCTGTATTAGACTTCTTTGCACAGAATATTATCACTCCATGTTTAGCACTAATACATCTGATGGGCTTTATGATAGTTTAACTGTCATTAATACAGATTGTAAATGTATAGTGAATATGTAGCTAGTTGACTGTTTTTCCAATTTCTTTAATTTTTAATTGCAACCACTATGTAAAATGTAAAGAAAACAAGAAAGCAATGATTTGGAAATCTAATAGTCATATTTTATTCACAACAGAATATAGAACACAGATCAGAAGTTTAAAGCTAGACTTTTTTGGCAGTAACACATCTCAAAAAAACTTGGGACATGACCATGTCTACAACCGTGTAGCATCCCCTCTTCTTTTTAGGGTATGCTCACACTGGCGTAATACACGGCTATGTGTTATCCAAAAGTGTTGTCAGATAGCATTGCCAATTGGGCATGATAAAACAATCGGAGCATGTTGTGAGTTGCTTCGATGTTTGGATCACGAGCACCCATACAAGTCTATGGGTGCGTGTGAAACTTTGGACTGCACTTGGATGTCATGTACGCTCACAAAGGCAATAGAGTAGAAGGAGAAATTATGTTCTCCATCTTCTCCGAACCTGTAATGCTATTCTCTCATGCAAGGGAATCAGGTCACACTCAGATGACTCTCGGCTAAAACTTGGACAGAGTTTGAGCTTAGTGTGAGTGCACCCTAATTGAGGAGATCAATTGCTGGAGCTTTGGGGACGAATGTTGCTCCATACTTGTCTGACGTAGGATTTTAGCTGCACGACAGTCATGTTTCTTCTTTGCCCGATGTTTTTGGTTCATAATGCACCAAATGTTTTTCACGGGTGAAAGGTATTGGCTGCAAGTGGCCAGTTCATTACTCAAACTCTTCTGTGAAACCATGCTGCTGTGGTGCTTACAGTACGTGGTTACGTTGTCTGGATGGGAGCATATGTTGTTCTAAAACCTCTATTTAGTGCTCAGCATTGATAGTGCCTTTCAATATGTGTAAGCTGGCCTTGCCATGGACACTAATGTTGCCCTATACCATTAGAGATGCCATCTTTTGAACTGAGCTCTGATAACAAGGTGCTGGTTCCTCTCCTCTTGAGTTTGCAGGACATGAGATCTGTGGTTACATAAAAAATTTCAAATTTTGATGCATCTGACCACAGAACAGTTTTACATTTTGCCTCAGTCTGTGACCTTCAGCTCAGAGAAGACGACAGTGTATCTATATTGTGTTGATATTGTATATGGCTTCTTTTTTGCATGATACAGCTTTGACTTGCAATTGCGGTTTGCTTGACGAACTGTGTTCACAATGATTTCTGGACGTGTTGCTAAGTCTAAGTAGTGATTTGCACAACCAAATCATGCCTGTTTTTAATGCAGTGCATTAGGGCCCATAAATGACCAGTATCCAATGTTAACCGTTGGTCGTGTCTTTTAAGCACATGGATTTCTATAGTATCTATGAATCTTTTGATGATATTATGTACCATAGATGGTGGGAAACTATAAGTCTTTGAAATTTTACATTGAGGAACATTTTTAGATTCAGAAAAACCTAAAGAAACAGCACTACAAGAGCCAAATAAAAATATCAGGATCTTAACTAAATAAACAAAAAAAAAAACATTATGCGTAAATTAAAGGGATGATAAAAGATGACAATGATCACCAAACAAAAGGCAGTGTAGAGACCACTAGGTAAATAGTATTCCAAGTGTATATACCAGATCATAATCACATATTCACTACAGAAAGTGCAAGTGCATTGTGCAATATACAGTTATATGAAAAAGTTTGGGCACCCCTATTAATCTTAAGCTTAATGTTTTATAAAAATTGTTTTTTTTGCAACAGCTATTTCAGTTTCATATATCTAATAACTGTTGGACACAGTAATGTTTCTGCCTTGAAATGAGGTTTATTGTACTAACAGAAAATGTGCAATCTGCATTCAAACAAAATTTGACAGGTGCAGGTCTCTACACTGCCTTTTGTTTGGTGATCATTGTCATCTTTTATCATCCCTTTAATTTACGCATAATGTGTTTTTTATTGGTTATTTAATAAAGATTCTGATATTTTTACTTGGTTCTTGCAGTGCTGTTTCTTTAGGTTTTTCTGGTTACTTCTTGTTGCACTGAACCTCTATATATATATCCGAGCACCCCTGGTATCTTGGTTGGTGGTGCATGTATGGTCTGGTATATATGATTTGTAATTTTTAGATTCAGCTGTTCACAGATTGGTGAACCTCTGACCATCTTTGCTTTTGAGAGACTTTGCCTCTTTAACTTGCTCTTTTCTTAACACTGCAGGCATTGTTGATTGGTTCATTTCATTAATGGCATTTAATAAATGCACCAACGTTTAGGTAGATGACATATTAACAAATAAGCTCTTGTTTTTATTTATTGTTTCTCAAATTCTCAAATGTCAATTTTTACACTTTTGAATAATTTAAAGTCCTTATAAAACTTTGTGTCAAATTATTTTTCAACTGGCATCTCTCCCTCTATACAGATGCACACTTGACTTAGCTGAGTGTTCTCGATTCTTTTCCGCTATATTATCTGCCAGAGGAAGATCTGGAGAATCACATACATATTAGATGGTCTATTAGTCAAGCTGAATACATCAGGATTGACTGACTATTCTTTAGTGTGTGTGTCTTTACTAAGTAGTCCATTCAATTTGTTTTGCAATTCTAAAAGGACACATTTGTTGGTGTTCAGGAGCTCAGACCCCGTTGATGTGCTGAACAAGTGAGATCCACTAACTGATTACAGTGGAGAGAATAGGCAGGTTATAATGGTAATTTTGACCAAGGGTGCCCAAACTTTTACATGTTACTATAGATATCTATCTATTATACAAATATGCAGTAACCAAAATTATGGTCATTATTTGAGTTTCTAACTATTGGCTTCTGAATATCTCATTTTATAGTCTCTCAGAGTTTTATGTTGTATATATCTGTGCACAGAAGGTTTATCCACCCCAATTATCCAAATGTCACCCTAGTCCAAATTTTTTTTTTTACAGAGAGTGAACAATATTTGCTTGTTACCTTACTAAGCCAAAGACCATATCAGCTAGAGATGGCACGGTCGGTGCACCCTGAAGGCAGGACACCCGGCATACTCAGCCAAGCTCCAACAAAAACCCTTCTTTATCCTCTCCTGTTTGTAGAAAGAATTATGATGTTGCTGGCCTTCTGCTGATCAGTGAGATTGTGGTGGGCTCTGAGATAGATCCTGTAAGTGTGGCGTACAGTATAACAGCGACTCCTATTCATTAAGTCTCCATGTGTAATAAGCCACCAAAAAGAGGGACAGCTGCAGTTTGGAAGAACAAACAACGCAACTCATTCTTAGGAGGCCAAACTTCCTAATTTGCTGCTGGGCAGCTTACTACAGTGAAATTCTTTCTGTTAACACTGTATTTGCCATTGACCACTGAAATCTTCATGGCCGGGTTGCGCTAAGCACGTGGGATACAATACAATACTTATACTGCAGAACTTTTCTTTCATGAGAAACTAAACATTAAACACTGGAAGCAGTGTCCGCGAATAAGACCTCCTTTTACTTGAGTCTTAGAGCCGTGTTTACTAGAAAGGGACTGTAGGGACAGCTCCATAGTAGAATTGGATAACTGGCTCGATGTGTATTGTGCTTTACTCAACACTTATTGAGATGCACTCATTTATTAAGATCAGCTTGTAACTAAACCACATAGATGATTGCATATAAATGTTTAGTATCTGTGTAAGTTTTAGAGTTTATTTCTATCATATTCATACAGTTAGGGCCAGAAATATTTGGACAGTGACACAATTTTCGCGAGTTGGGCTCTGCATGCCACCACATTGGATTTGAAATGAAACCTCTACAACAGAATTCAAGTGCAGATTGTAACGTTTAATTTGAAGGGTTGAACAAAAATATCTGATAGAAAATGTAGGAATTGTACACATTTCTTTACAAACACTCCACATTTTAGGAGGTCAAAAGTAATTGGACAATTAAACATAACCCAAACAAAATATTTTTATTTTCAATATTTTGTTGCAAATCCTTTGGAGGCAATCACTGCCTTAAGTCTGGAACCCATGGACATCACCAAACGCTGGGTTTCCTCCTTCTTAATGCTTTGCCAGGCCTTTACAGCCGCAGCCTTCAGGTCTTGCTTGTTTGTGGGTCTTTCCGTCTTAAGTCTGGATTTGAGCAAGTGAAATGCATGCTCAATTGGGTTTAGATCTGGAGATTGACTTGGCCATTGCAGAATGTTCTACTTTTTGGCACTCATGAACTCCTGGGTAGCTTTGGATGTATGCTTGGGGTCATTGTCCATCTGTACTATGAAGCGCCGTCCAATCAACTTTGCAGCATTTGGCTGAATCTGGGCTGAAAGTATATCCCGGTACACTTCAGAATTCATCCGGCTACTCTTGTCTGCTCTTATGTCATCAATAAACACAAGTGACCCAGTGCCATTGAAAGCCATGCATGCCCATGCCATCACGTTGCCTCCACCATGTTTTACAGAGGATGTGGTGTGCCTTGGATCATGTGCCGTTCCCTTTCTTCTCCAAACTTTTTTCTTCCCATCATTCTGGTACAGGTTGATCTTTGTCTCATCTGTCCATAGAATACTTTTCCAGAACTGAGCTGGCTTCTTGAGGTGTTTTTCTGCAAATTTAACTCTGGCCTGTCTATTTTTGGTATTGATGAATGGTTTGCATCTAGATGTGAACCCTTTGTATTTACTGTCATGGAGTCTTCTCTTTACTGTTGACTTAGAGACAGATACACCTACTTCACTGAGAGTGTTCTGGACTTCAGTTGATGTTGTGAACAGGTTCTTCTTCACCAAATTAAGTATGCGGCGATCATCCACCACTGTTGTCATCCGTGGACGCCCAGGCCTTTTTGAGTTCCCAAGCTCACCAGTCAATTCCTTTTTTCTCAGAATGTACCCAACTGTTGATTTTGCTACTCCAAGCATGTCTGCTATCTCTCTGATGGATTTTTTCTTTTTTTTCAGCCTCAGGATGTTCTGCTTCACCTCAATTGAGAGTTCCTTTGACTGCATGTTGTCTGCTCACAGCAACAGCTTCCAAATGCAAAACCACACACCTGGAATCCACCCCTGACCTTTTAACTAATTCATTGATTACCGGTTAATGAGGGAGACGCCTTCAGAGTTAATTGCAGCCCTTAGAGTCCATTGTCCAATTACTTTTGGTCCCTTGAAAAAGAGGACGCTATGCATTACAGAGCTATGATTCCTAAACCCTTTCTCTGATTTGGATGTGGAAACTATCATATTGCAGCTGGGAGTGTGCACTTTCAGCCCATATTATATATATAATTGTATTTCTGAACATGTTTTTGTAAACAGCTAAAATAACAAAACTTGTGTCACTGTCCAAATATTTCTGGCCCTAACTGTATATTTAAACTCATAGTTGTGTTTAAAACCAAGGCTGTCTTTGGGAAAATGAATGTAGTCTGTTGTCAGATATCCTACCAAACACAGCCAGATTGTTAATGGGTAAGGCCACAGAGAACGGTACCGGAATGAGAAATAGAGACTATTAAAAAGTAGACCACATCAGTTGTCCATGGCCGTAGATCAGTGGACTGTGTACCTCCTCCTTTCTCCTGGAATCCCCAGCACCACTTCTGATTTGTTGGCCACATGCGACACATGCATGGCGTCATGCCAAGCCTACTAATGAGAATCTCTGAGGTTGCATGACAAGTAAGAAAAGATTTGATTGGCTCTGATTGGTAACCATGGTCTACTAAAGTGGCCTTGGACCAGGGTCTGGAAAAACTTTTTACCATTTGTAGTGGGACCCTGCTTGCATACATAATTTGGTATGTTTTGCATTAGAGGTGAGTGAATACATTTGATGGAAATATAATTTTTTCTTGAATTTCATGACATTTGAAGATCAAATTTGAACAATTTGCTATTTAATTAATGCAAATTGAAAACATGCCAGCTTCCATCTTAACCCCTCTGTGACCTTAGACGTACTATCCCGTCGAGGTGCCCTGGGCTTATCTGACCCTGGACGGGATAGTACGTCATAGCCGATCGGCCGCGCTCACGGGGGGAGCGCGGCCGATCGCGGCCGGGTGTCAGCTGCTTATCGCAGCTGACATCCGGCACTATGTGCCAGGAGCGGTCACGGACCGCCCCCGGCACATTAACCCCTGGCACACCGCGATCAAAGATGATCGCGATGTGCCGGCGGTGCAGGGAAGCACCGTGCAGGGAGGGGGCTCCCTGCGGGCTTCCCTGAGCCCCCCGCAGCAACGCGATGTGATCGCGTTGCTGCGAGGGTCTCACCTCCCTCCCTGCTCCCTCCAGCCCCGGATCCAAGATGGCCGCGGATCCGGGTCCTGCAGGGAGGGAGGTGGCTTCACAGAGCCTGCTCAGAGCAGGCACTGTGAAGGCTGCAGCGCTGCATGTCAGATCAGTGATCTGACAGAGTGCTGTGCAAACTGTCAGATCACTGATCTGTGATGTCCCCCCCTGGGACAAAGTAAAAAAGTAAAAAAAAATTTTTCCAAATGTGTAAAAAAAATAAAAAAAAATATTCCAAAATAATGAAAAAAAAAAAAAATATTATTCCCATAAATACATTTCTTCATCTAAATAAAAAAAAAAAAACAATAAAAGTACACATATTTAGTATCGCCGCGTCCGTAACGACCCGACCTATAAAACTGTCCCACTAGTTAACCCCTTCAGTAAACACCGTAAGAAAAAAAAAAAAAAAACGAGGCAAAAAACAACGCTTTATTATCATACCGCCGAATAAAAAGTGGAATAACACGCGATCAAAAGGACAGATATAAATAACCATGGTACCGCTGAAAGCGTCATATTGTCCCGCAAAAAAAGAGCCGCCATACAGCATCATCAGCAAAAAAATAAAAAAGTTATAGTCCTGAGAATAAAGCGATGCAAAAATAATTATTTTTTCTGTAAAATAGTTTTTATCGTATAAAAGCGCCAAAACATAAAAAAATGATATAAATGAGGTGTCGCTGTAATCGTACTGACCCGAAGAATAAAACTGATTTATCAATTTTACCAAACGCGGAACGGTATAAACGCCTCCCCCAATAGAAATTCATGAATAGCTGGCTTTTGGTCATTCTTCCTCACAAAAATCGGAATAAAAAGCGATAAAAAAATGTCACGTGCCCAAAAATGTTTTCAATAAAAACGTCAACTCGTCCCGCAAAAAACAAGACCTCACATGACTCTGTGGACCAAAATATGGAAAAAGTATAGCTCTCAAAATGTGGTATTGCAAAAAATATTTTTTGCAATAAAAAGGGTCTTTCAGTGTGTGACGGCTGCCAATCATAAAAATCCGCTAAAAAACTCGCTATAAAAGTAAATCAAACCCCCATTCATCACCCCCTTAGTTAGGGAATAATAAAAAAAAATGTATTTATTTCCATTTTCCCATTAGGGCTAGGGTTAGGGCTAGGGTTAGGGCTTGGGCTAGGGTTAGGGCTAGGGTTAGGGCTAGGGTTAGGGTTAGGGCTAGGGCTAGGGTTAGGGTTAGGGCTAGGGTTAGGGCTAGGGTTAGGGCTAGGGTTAGGGTTAGGGCTAGGGTTAGGGCTAGGGTTAGGGCTAGGGTTAGGGCTAGGGCTAGGGTTAGGGCTAGGGTTAGGGCTAGGGTTAGGGCTAGGGTTAGGGTTACAGTTAGGGTTGGGGCTAAAGTTAGGGTTAGGGTTTAGATTACATTTACAGTTGGGAATAGGGTTGGGATTAGGGTTAGGGGTGTGTCAGGGTTAGAGGTGTGGTTAGGGTTACCGTTGGAATTAGGGTTAGGGGTGTGTTTAGATTAGGGTTTCAGTTATAATTGGGGGGTTTCCACTGTTTCGGCACATCAGGGGCTCTCCAAACACGACATGGCGTCCGATCTCAATTCCAGCCAATTCTGCGTTGAAAAAGTAAAACAGTGCTCCTTCCCTTCCGAGCTCTCCTGTGTGCCCAAACAGGGGTTTACCCCAACATATGGGGTATCAGCGTACTCAGGACAAATTGGACAACAACTTTTGTGGACCAATTTCTCCTGTTACCCTTGGGAAAATACAAAACTGGGGGCTAAAAAATAATTTTTGTGGGAAAACAAAAAGATTTTTTATTTTCACGGCTCTGCGTTATAAACTGTAGTGAAACACTTGGGGGTTCAAAGTTCTCACAACACATCTAGATAAGTTCAATGAGGGGTCTAGTTTCCAATATGGGGTCACTTGTGGGGGGTTTCTACTGTTTAGGTACATTAGGGGCTCTGCAAACGCAATGTGACGCCTGCAGACCAATCCATCTAAGTCTGCATTCCAAATGATGCTCCTTCCCTTCCGAGCCCTCCCATGCGCCCAAACGGTGGTTCCCCCCCACATATCGGGTATCAGCGTACTCAGGACAAATTGGACAACAACATTTAGGGTCCAATTTCTCCTGCTAACCTTGGAAAAATACAAAACTGGGGGCTAAAATATAATTTTTGTGGAAAAAAAAAAATTTTTTATTTGCATGGCTCTGCGTTATAAACTATAGTGAAATACTTGGGGGTTCAAAGCTCTCACAACACATCAAGATGAGTTCCTTAGGGGGTCTACTTTCCAAAATGGTGTCACTTGTGGGGGGTTTCTACTGTTTAGGTACATTAGGGGCTCTGCAAACGCAATGTGACGCCTGCAGACCATTCCATCTAAGTCTGCATTCCAAATGGCGCTCCTTCCCTTCCGAACCCTCCCATGCGCCCAAACGGTGGTTCCCCCCCACATATGGGGTATCAGCGTACTCAGGACAAATTGGACAACAACTTTTGGGGTCCAATTTCTCCTGTTACCCTAGGGAAAATACAAAACTGGGGGCTAAAAAATAATTTTTGTGGGAAAAAAATTTTGTTTTATTTTTATGGTTCTGCATTATAAACTTCTGTGAAGCCCTTGGTGGGTCAAAGTGCTCACCACACCTCTAGATAAGTTCCTTAGGGGGTCTACTTTCCAAAATGGTGTCACTTGTGGGGGGTTTCAATGTTTAGGCACATCAGTGGCTCTCCAAACGCAACATGGCGTCCCATCTCAATTCCTGTCAATTTTGCATTGAAAAGTCAAACGGCGCTCCTTCCCTTCCGAGCTCTCCCATGCGCCCAAACAGTGGTTTACTGCCACATATGGGGTATCAGCGTACTCGGGACAAATTGGACAACAACTTTTGAGGTCCAATTTCTTCTCTTACCCTTGGAAAAATAAAAAATTGGGGGCAAAAATATAATTTTTGTGAAAAAATATGATTTTTTATTTTTACGGTTCTGCATTATAAACTTCTGTGAAGCACTTGGTGGGTCAAAGTGCTCACCACACCTCTAGATAAGTTCCTTAGGGGGTCTACTTTCCAAAATGGTGTCACTTGTGGGGGGTTTCAATGTTTAGGCACATCAGTGGCTCTCCAAACGCAACATGGCGTCCCATCTCAATTTCTGTCAATTTTGCATTGAAAAGTCAAACTGCGCTCCTTCCCTTCCGAGCTCTCCCATGCGCCCAAACAGTGGTTTACTGCCACATATGGGGTATCAGCGTACTCAGGACAAATTGGACAACACCTTTTGAGGTCCAATTTCTTCTCTTACCCTTGGAAAAATAAAAAATTGGGGGCAAAAATATAATTTTTGTGAAAAAATATGATTTTTTATTTTTACGGTTCTGCATTATAAACTTCTGTGAAGCACTTGGTGGGTCAAAGTGCTCACCACACATCCAGATAAGTTCCTTAGGGGGTCTACTTTCCAAAATGGTGTCACTTGTGGGGGGTTTCAATGTTTAGGCACATCAGTGGCTCTCCAAACGCAACATGGCGTCCCATCTCAATTCCTGTCAATTTTGCATTGAAAAGTCAAATAGCGCTCCTTCCCTTCCGAGCTCTCCCATGCGCCCAAACAGTGGTTTACTGCCACATATGGGGTATCAGCGTACTCAGGACAAATTGGACAACAACTTTTTGGGTCCAATTTCTCCTGTTACCCTTGGTAAAATAAAACAAATTGGAGCTGAAGTAAATTTTTTGTGTAAAAAAGTTAAATGTTCATTTTTATTTAAACATTCCAAAAATTCCTATTAAACACCTGAAGGGTTAATAAACTTCTTGAATGTGGTTTTGAGCACCTTGAGGGGTGCAGTTTTTAGAATGGTGTCACACTTGGGAATTTTCTATCATATAGACCCCTCAAAATGACTTCAAATGAGACGTGGTCCCTAAAAAAAAATGGTGTTGTAAAAATGAGAAATTGCTGGTCAACTTTTAACCCTTATAACTCCCTAACAAAAAAAAAAATTGGTTCCAAAATTATGCTGATGTAAAGGAGACATGTGGGAAATGTTACTTATTAAGTATTTTGTGTGACATACAGTGGGGCAAAAAAGTATTTAGTCAGTCAGCAATAGTGCAAGTTCCACCACTTAAAAAGATGAGAGGCGTCTGTAATTTACATCATAGGTAGACCTCAACTATGGGAGACAAACTGAGAAAAAAAAATCCAGAAAATCACATTGTCTGTTTTTTTAACATTTTATTTGCATATTATGGTGGAAAATAAGTATTTGGTCAGAAACAAAATTTCATCTCAATACTTTGTAATATATCCTTTGTTGGCAATGACAGAGGTCAAACGTTTTCTGTAAGTCTTCACAAGGTTGCCACACACTGTTGTTGGTATGTTGGCCCATTCCCCCATGCAGATCTCCTCTAGAGCAGTGATGTTTTTGGCTTTTCGCTTGGCAACACGGACTTTCAACTCCCTCCAAAGGTTTTCTATAGGGTTGAAATCTGGAGACTGGCTAGGCCACTCCAGGACCTTGAAATGCTTCTTACGAAGCCACTCCTTCGTTGCCCTGGCGGTGTGCTTTGGATTATTGTCATGTTGAAAGACCCAGCCACGTTTCATCTTCAATGCCCTTGCTGATGGAAGGAGGTTTGCACTCAAAATCTCACGATACATGGCCCCATTCATTCTTTCATGTACCCGGATCAGTCGCCCTGGCCCCTTTGCAGAGAAACAGCCCCAAAGCATGATGTTTCCACCACCATGCTTTACAGTAGGTATGGTGTTTGATGGATGCAACTCAGTATTCTTTTTCCTCCAAACACGATAAGTTGTGTTTCTACCAAACAGTTCCAGTTTGGTTTCATCAGACCATAGGACATTCTCCCAAAACTCCTCTGGATCATCCAAATGCTCTCTAGCAAACTTCAGACGGGCCCGGACATGTACTGGCTTAAGCAGTGGGACACGTCTGGCACTGCAGGATCTGAGTCCATGGTGGCGTAGTATGTTACTTATGGTAGGCCTTGTTACATTGGTCCCAGCTCTCTGCAGTTCATTCACTAGGTCCCCCCGCGTGGTTCTGGGAATTTTGCTCACCGTTCTTGTGATCATTCTGACCCCACGTGGTGGGATTTTGCGTGGAGCCCCAGATCAAGGGAGATTATCAGTGGTCTTGTATGTCTTCCATTTTCTAATTATTGCTCCCACTGTTGATTTCTTCACTCCAAGCTGGTTGGCTATTGCAGATTCAGTCTTCCCAGCCTGGTGCAGGGCTACAATTTTGTTTCTGGTGTCCTTTGACAGCTCTTTGGTCTTCACCATAGTGGAGTTTGGAGTCAGACTGTTTGAGGGTGTGCACAGGTGTCTTTTTATACTGATAACAAGTTTAAACAGGTGCCATTACTACAGGTAATGAGTGGAGGAAAGAGGAGACTCTTAAAGAAGAAGTTACAGGTCTGTGAGAGCCAGAAATCTTGATTGTTTGTTTCTGACCAAATACTTATTTTCCACCATAATATGCAAAAAAATGATAAAAAAACAGACAATGTGACTTTCTGGATTTTTTTTTCTCAGTTTGTCTCCCATAGTTGAGGTCTACCTATGATGTAAATTACAGATGCCTCTCATCTTTTTAAGTGGTGGAACTTGCACTATTGCTGACTGACTAAATACTTTTTTGCCCCACTGTATCTCTGTGATTTAATTGCATAAAAATTCAAAGTTTGAAAATTGCGAAATTTTCAAAATTTTCGCCAAATTTCCGTTTGTTTCACAAATAAACGCAGGTACTATCAAAGAAATTTTACCACTATCATGAAGTACAATATGTCACGAGAAAACAATGTCAGAATCACCAGGATCCGTTGAAGCGTTTCGGAGTTATAACCTCATAAAGGGACAGTGGTCAGAATTGTAAAAATTGGCCTGGTCATTAACGTGCAAACCACCCTTGGGGGTAAAGGGGTTAAACATTGCTGAAGATTGCCACAGATTACTACCTCCCCATCATAATGATTTGCAGCTAAAGATAAACAGATGTGCCGAGATTTGAATTCTGGCAGACCCACAGAGAATGATCGGAGAGTTGATGAAGTATCTGACCTGCTATACTATTTTATAAAATGGATACAAGGTCTCAATCAGGGAAGAAAAATCTCTGATCTGCTGATCAGTGTGGGTCACCAGTGGAGACATTCTCCTATCAGCAAGATGATAGGATAGGTGATAATTTGCATTAACTGGACAACCCCTTGATGTGCATGTGTAAAGTAAAATAGGCATAGTACAAAGTTAATGGCCAGACAAACACATAAAGATACTGTTTAAGATGATGAATGTAAAAAAAACAAGATTTTTTGTTATGTTGTATGGTAGTTTTAGATTCATGCCAGAATGTTCAGAATGAGGGGTAGGAAAAGTAGACAGATGGCTGGTACGTTATTGAGGCAAGTACAATTTATGCAATATGTCTGATGGCACAACCACATTTGGAGAGTTATGGGAGGAAAAGTGGTAGAGGGAAATGGGGAGTACATTTAATATAAGAGAACACTAGGTATTAATGAGCAGGAGTGTGGCAAAATGGGCAGTAAGCAGTAAGTGATTATCTATCTAACATCTAATGTCTGTTGCTTCAGAACTAAGGGTGGTTGGGTGCTAGTATTTTGGACAACACTAAACATTGTCCTTCCTCGGGAGATTCTCATTGGAGAAGTATGTGATCTCAAACCACCTTGGACAATCTCTGATATCAACATGGAATTACTTTTAGTTGCCCTATTTCCAGTACCAGAAATCTCTAAACAATGACTAAAGAGTTTAAAGGGAAACTGTCACCAGTTTATTTCTGAAATACGACTAGCACCTTATTCAGCGCCTGTGCTGCATTCCATAAAGGGGTATATAAACCCCTGACTTCCCCTGCATACCCCCAAAGACCTTTTGAAAGTTTCTGTAAATTTTGTCAATCGAGTCCGATAGGTGTGCTTGCTGAGGCGTTTATCCCTCCTCCCGGCTTCTGCTCTGATTGACGTGGATGATGCCTCCTGTATCATCCACATAGCTGGACGAAATCTCGCACCTTTGCAGAGACATCGCCGCTTCACACCTGCGTGCTTTTCTCTGCCCTATCTAGAGATGCCTCTCAGTCCCTGTATCAACTATACAACTAACATCTGGGACTAGAAATGAGTGGATCTGATGAGATTAAAATGTATTAAATCAGATGGGATTTTACAGGGAAATTGAATTTGCAGTAAATTTATTCTCTGTAAATGTAATGTCTCTTATTATGCCTCAAAGGCATAATAAATGTAAGGTCTTTAAAAAACAACAACAAAGAAAACAACAACCAGTAGAGTTGAGCGACCTTGACCTTTTTAGAGTCGAGCCGGGTTTAGCGAAACCCGACTATCTCAAAAGTCGGGTCGAGTGAAATCGCCCGATTATGACGTAAAGTCGGGATCGACCGAAACACGAAACCCAATGCAAGTCAATGGGGCAGCATAGTCGGCAGTGAGTGGGGGCCAGGAAAACACCTAGAGTGCCCATTTTAATGTCAAAACCATCCATTCTTCTTAATGAAGCTTGTCAAGCGTAATTTACCTTATAATAATTGGAAGGCATTTGAAATTGGGGGTCATTTGGCTAAAGTTGTGGTGGGTAGGGCTGGTTCAAGTAATTAGTGGGCCCAGGAAATCTGGACCACGTCACGGCAGTGGAGCAGGGAGAGGTAAGTATTTCAACTTTGCAAGTGCTGTGAACCTGAGCAAGCAGGGGGGGCCCACTCGTTGGCATTGGCACTGGCACAGGGCCCCTCAAAGTACAGCGGTGTGTTTGCACGGCGGGGGCGCCTCCCACCGGCAGCAACACTTTTGCGTACCATGAGAGGCCCTGTGCCAGTGACGTCGCCAACTAGTATTCCTCCCCCCACCTGATGAAGGAACCTGCACTTTCATCTGCACCTTCCTGTTTGTCCCCGTGTAAGGTGGTATGGTATGCGGGAAGGGGGACCTGACTTTCAGCAGGGTCACAATCTTGCAGTGTAGCGTGCACGGGAAATGTTGCGTTATGGGTCAATGTACCAGCAGACTCATCTATCACTGGCTGGGCAATGGGCAGGATGAGGAGGAAACACAGATATAGGCCCAAAGAATAAAGTGGGCTAAATGCAGTTCAAAATTGGTAACACAGGACTAATCAGGGGGCATTGCAGTGGAGGACAACTGGAATGAGAGGCTGACACAGAGAGTAGGCCCAAATCAGTAAGTAGTCGAAATGCAGTTCAAAATTGGCAACAGTAGTAAACAGGCGGCACAGCTTTGTTCAGTGGAGGAGAACAGCAAGGAGTGGCAGACACCGATAGTAGGCCCCAACCCAACTAGTAGGCCAAATGCAGTCTAACATTAACAACTACTTAACGAGCGCCTGAAAACGGAATTTCAGGACAGGAAACCAGGAGAACAGCAAGGAGCGGCAGACACCGATAGTAGGCCCCAAACCAACTAGTACGCCAAATGCAGTTGTTCCGTTTAACCACAATTTAATGAGAGCCTGAAGATAGAAGTTCAGGAAAGGCAACCTGGAGAACACCTTGGAGTGGAACACACCATCTCTCTACACCCCATACCCAATTTGTAGGCCTAATGCAGCGTAGTTTCCAACAACTACTAAACGAGAGCATGATGATCGAAGCATTGGCGAGGAAACCTGGGGAACACCTTGGAGTGTAACACACCATCTCTCTACACCCCATACCCAATTTGTAGGCCTAATGCAGCGTAGTTTCCAACAACTACTAAACGAGAGCCGGAAGATCGAAGCAATGGAGAGGAAACCTGGGGAACACCTTGGAGTGTAACACACCATCTCTCTACACCCCATACCCAATTTGTAGGCCTAATGCAGCGTAGTTTCCAACAACTACTAAACGAGAGCCGGAAGATCGAAGCTCAGGAAAGGCAACCTGGAGAACACCTTGGAGTGGAACACACCATCTCTCTACACCCCATACCCAATTTGTAGGCCCAATGCAGCGTAGTTTCCAACAACTACTAAACGAGAGCCGGAAGATCGAAGTAATGGAGAGGAAACCTGGGGAACACCTTGGAGTGTAACACACCATCTCTCTACACCCCATATCCAATTTGTAGGCCTAATGCAGCGTAGTTTCCAACAACTACTAAACGAGAGCCGGAAGATCGAAGCAATGGAGAGGAAACCTGGGGAACACCTTGGAGTGTAACACACCATCTCTCTACACCCCATACCCAATTTGTAGGCCTAATGCAGCGTAGTTTCCAACAACTACTAAACGAGAGCCGGAAGATCGAAGCAATGGAGAGGAAACCTGGGGAACACCTTGGAGTGGAACACACCATCTCTCTACAGTGGAACACACCATCTCTCTACACCCCATACCCAATTTGTAGGCCTAATGCAGCGTAGTTTCCAACAACTACTAAACGAGAGCCGGAAGATCGAAGCTCAGGAAAGGCAACCTGGAGAACACCTTGGAGTGGAACACACCATCTCTCTACACCCCATACCCAATTTGTAGGCCCAATGCAGCGTAGTTTCCAACAACTACTAAACGAGAGCCGGAAGATCGAAGTAATGGAGAGGAAACCTGGGGAACACCTTGGAGTGTAACACACCATCTCTCTACACCCCATATCCAATTTGTAGGCCTAATGCAGCGTAGTTTCCAACAACTACTAAACGAGAGCCGGAAGATCGAAGCAATGGAGAGGAAACCTGGGGAACACCTTGGAGTGTAACACACCATCTCTCTACACCCCATACCCAATTTGTAGGCCTAATGCAGCGTAGTTTCCAACAACTACTAAACGAGAGCCGGAAGATCGAAGCAATGGAGAGGAAACCTGGGGAACACCTTGGAGTGGAACACATCATCTCTCTACAGTGGAACACACCATCTCTCTACACCCCATACCCAATTTGTAGGCCTAATGCAGCGTAGTTTCCAACAACTACTAAACGAGAGCCGGAAGATCGAAGCTCAGGAAAGGCAACCTGGGGAACACCTTGGAGTGGAACACACCATCTCTCTACACCCCATACCCAATTTGTAG
This sequence comes from Ranitomeya imitator, assembly GCF_032444005.1. Taxonomy (NCBI): domain Eukaryota; kingdom Metazoa; phylum Chordata; class Amphibia; order Anura; family Dendrobatidae; genus Ranitomeya; species Ranitomeya imitator. Next base: position 454,964,584 of record NC_091286.1, on the reverse strand, counting down.
GCCCAATGCAGCGTAGTTTCCAACAACTACTAAACGAGAGCAGGAAGATCGAAGCTCAGGAAAGGCAACCTGGGGAACACCTTGGAGTGTAACAAACCCTCTCTCTACACCACGGAAGGGCTGATTCTTAGGAAGGAAGGCTGTCGGAAAGAAGCAGGGCACGTCCGAGGGTGATTAACATAGTAACATAGTAACATAGTTAGTAAGGCCGAAAAAAGACATTTGTCCATCCAGTTCAGCCTATATTCCATCATAATAAATCCCCAGATCTACGTCCTTCTACAGAACCTAATTGTATGATACAATATTGTTCTGCTCCAGGAAGACATCCAGGCCTCTCTTGAACCCCTCGACTGAGTTCGCCATCACCACCTCCTCAGGCAAGCAATTCCAGATTCTCACTGCCCTAACAGTAAAGAATCCTCTTCTATGTTGGTGGAAAAACCTTCTCTCCTCCAGACGCAAAGAATGCCCCCTTGTGCCCGTCACCTTCCTTGGTATAAACAGATCCTCAGCGAGATATTTGTATTGTCCCCTTATATACTTATACATGGTTATTAGATCGCCCCTCAGTCGTCTTTTTTCTAGACTAAATAATCCTAATTTCGCTAATCTATCTGGGTATTGTAGTTCTCCCATCCCCTTTATTAATTTTGTTGCCCTCCTTTGTACTCTCTCTAGTTCCATTATATCCTTCCTGAGCACCGGTGCCCAAAACTGGACACAGTACTCCATGTGCGGTCTAACTAGGGATTTGTACAGAGGCAGTATAATGCTCTCATCATGTGTATCCAGACCTCTTTTAATGCACCCCATGATCCTGTTTGCCTTGGCAGCTGCTGCCTGGCACTGGCTGCTCCAGGTAAGTTTATCATTAACTAGGATCCCCAAGTCCTTCTCCCTGTCAGATTTACCCAGTGGTTTCCCATTCAGTGTGTAATGGTGACATTGATTCCTTCTTCCCATGTGTATAACCTTACATTTATCATTGTTAAACCTCATCGGCCACCTTTCAGCCCAAGTTTCCAACTTATCCAGATCCATCTGTAGCAGAATACTATCTTCTCTTGTATTAACTGCTTTACATAGTTTTGTATCATCTGCAAATATCGATATTTTACTGTGTAAACCTTCTACCAGATCATTAATGAATATGTTGAAGAGAACAGGTCCCAATACTGACCCCTGCGGTACCCCACTGGTCACAGCGACCCAGTTAGAGACTATACCATTTATAACCACCCTCTGCTTTCTATCACTAAGCCAGTTACTAACCCATTTACACACAATTTCCCCCAGACCAAGCATTCTCATTTTGTGTACCAACCTCTTGTGCGGCACGGTATCAAACGCTTTGGAAAAATCGAGATATACCACGTCCAATGACTCACCATGGTCCAGCCTATAGCTTACCTCTTCATAAAAACTGATTAGATTGGTTTGACAGGAGCGATTTCTCATAAACCCATGCTGATATGGAGTTAAACAGTTATTCTCATTGAGATAATCCAGAATAACATCCCTCAGAAACCCTTCAAATATTTTACCAACAATAGAGGTTAGACTTACTGGCCTATAATTTCCAGGTTCACTTTTAGAGCCCTTTTTGAATATTGGCACCACATTTGCTATGCGCCAATCCTGCGGAACAGACCCTGTCGCTATAGAGTCCCTAAAAATAAGAAATAATGGTTTATCTATTATATTACTTAGTTCTCTTAGTACTCGTGGGTGTATGCCATCCGGACCCGGAGATTTATCTATTTTAATCTTATTTAGCCGGTTTCGCACCTCTTCTTGGGTTAGATTGGTGACCCTTAATATAGGGTTTTCATTGTTTCTTGGGATTTCACCTAGCATTTCATTTTCCACCGTGAATACCGTGGAGAAGAAGGTGTTTAATATGTTAGCTTTTTCCTCGTCATCTACAACCATTCTTTCCTCACTATTTTTTAAGGGGCCTACATTTTCAGTTTTTATTCTTTTACTATTGATATAGTTGAAGAACAGTTTGGGATTTTTTTAGATAAAGTATTTTTCTCCCTATAGTTTTTTAGAGCTTCAATGGTGCCATCCTGCTTTAGTAGTGCAAATGCTTTCTTTTTACTGTTAATTGCCTGTCTTACTTCTTTGTTTAGCCACATTGGGTTTTTCCTATTTCTAGTCCTTTTATTCCCACAAGGTATAAACCGCTTACACTGCCCATTTAGGATGTTCTTAAACATTTCCCATTTATTATCTGTATTATTAGTTCTGAGGATATTGTCCCAGTCTACCAGATTAAGGGCATCTCTAAGCTGGTCAAACTTTGCCTTCCTAAAGTTCAGTGTTTTTGTGACTCCCTGACAAGTCCCCCTAGTGAAAGACAGGTGAAACTGTACAATATTGTGGTCACTATTTCCTAGATGCCCGACCACCTGCAGATTTGTTATTCTGTCAGGTCTATTAGATAGTATTAGGTCTAAAAGTGCTGCTCCTCTGGTTGGATTCTGCACCAATTGTGAAAGATAATTTTTCTTGGTTATTAGCAGAAACCTGTTGCCTTTATGGGTTTCACAGGTTTCTGTTTCCCAGTTAATATCCGGGTAGTTAAAGTCCCCCATAACCAGGACCTCATTATGGGTTGCAGCTTCATCTATCTGCTTTAGAAGTAGACTTTCCATGGTTTCTGTTATATTTGGGGGTTTGTAACAGACCCCAATGAGAATTTTGTTACCATTTTTCCCTCCATGAATTTCGACCCATATGGACTCGACATCCTCATTTCCTTCGCTAATATCCTCCCTTAAAGTGGACTTTAGACAAGACTTTACATAGAGACAAACCCCTCCTCCTCTCCGATTTTTACGATCCTTTCTAAACAGACTGTAACCCTGTAAGTTAACTGCCCAGTCATAGCTTTCATCTAACCATGTCTCGGTTATTCCCACTATGTCAAAGTTACCTGTAGATATTTCTGCTTCTAGTTCTTCCATCTTGTTTGTCAGGCTTCTGGCGTTTGCAAGCATGCAGTTTAGAGGATTTTGTTTTGTTCCAATCTCCTCGCTGTGGATTGTTTTAGAAATGTTCTTACCTCCCTTCTGAGTATGTTTTCCTGGATCTTCTTTGTTCAAGTCTAATGTTTTTCTTCCCGTCCCCTCTTCTTCTAGTTTAACGCCCTCCTGATGAGTGTAGCGAGTCTTCTGGCGAATGTGTGTTTCCCAGGTTTGTTGAGGTGTAGTCCGTCTCTGGCGAGGAGTCCATCGTACAAGTAATTCACACCGTGGTCCAGGAATCCGAATCCTTGTTGTCTGCACCATCGTCTTAGCCAGTTGTTTGCATCAAGGATCCTGTTCCATCTCCTGGTGCCATGCCCGTCTACTGGAAGGATAGAAGAAAAAACTACCTGTGCATCCAGTTCCTTTACTTTCTTCCCCAACTCTTCAAAGTCTTTGCAGATTGTCGGTAGGTCCTTCCTTGCCGTGTCATTGGTGCCAACATGTATCAGAAGAAATGGGTGGACGTCCTTGGAGTTGAAGAGCTTTGGTATCCTATCGGTCACATCCTTGATCATCGCACCTGGAAGGCAGCATACTTCTCTTGCAGTTATATCCGGTCTGCAGATGGCTGCTTCTGTGCCTCTCAGTAGTGAGTCTCCCACCACCACCACTCTTCGTTGCTTCTTGGCTGTACTTTTTGCTGTCACTTGTTGCTGTGTTGCCTTTTCTTTTTTGCTTGCTGGTATTGCTTCATCCTTAGGTGTGCCATCTTCATCCTCTACAAAGATTTGATATCGGTTCTTCAGTTTTGTGGTTGGTGATTTCTCCATGGTCTTCTTGCTTCTTTTGGTCACATGCTTCCACTCATCTGCTTTTGGAGGTTCTCTGACACTTTTTTTTATTCTATTCTTATTAGGTATATACTCACCCTCGGACGCGCCCTGCTTCTTTATTGTAATGAATGTTTATTTGCAATGTGGTTTTGACTTACTCTATTTTTTTGGTAAATAATGATTTTATTGTTTTCATTGTTTTGCATCTTCTTGGCAATAATATAAAGAAGACGCGACAGGACAACACTCGGTGGATGCCATATCTGTGTTTAAAATTGAAAAAACCTTTCAGTTAACTACTTGCAGGAGAAAGTTATTGTAGCTGGTGGCCATTTTTAGTACTGTACCAGATTTTTGTTGTATGTGTTTGTTTTTAATGTTAAAATGTCTGCATTTGATATCTCTCCAGTATTTTCTTTTTTATAAGCAAAATACTTATTTTTATATTTTCTGATGTTGGTTCCAGGGGTACACGGGCAGCAGTGGTGTGGTCAGTGGAGGCCTAGTGGAAGGAGTGACCGCAGACAGGCATCGAAGGCCTAAAATAATAACAAATGTAGGCAATTTTAAATTGGTTACAGGGGTACACGGGCAGCAGTGGTGTGGTCAGTGGAGGCCTAGTGGAAGGAGTGACCGCAGACAGGCATCGAAGGCCTAAAATAATAACACATGGCTGTAGGCAATTTTAAATTGGTTCCAGGGGTACACGGGCAGCAGTGGTGTGGTCAGTGGAGGCCTAGTGGAAGGAGTGACCACAGACAGGCATCGAAGGCCTAAAATAATAACACATGGCTGTAGGCAATTTTAAATTGGTTACAGGGGTACACGGGCAGCAGTGGTGTGGTCAGTGGAGGCCTAGTGGAAGGAGTGACCGCAGACAGGCATCGAAGGCCTAAAATAATAACACATGGCTGTAGGCAATTTTAAATTGGTTCCAGGGGTACACGGGCAGCAGTGGTGTGGTCAGTGGAGGCCTAGTGGAAGGAGTGACCGCAGACAGGCATCGAAGGCCTAAAATAATAACACATGGCTGTAGGCAATTTTAAATTGGTTCCAGGGGTACACGGGCAGCAGTGGTGTGGTCAGTGGAGGCCTAGTGGAAGGAGTCACCGCAGACAGGCATCGAAGGCCTAAAATAATAACACATGGCTGTAGGCAATTTTAAATTGGTTACAGGGGTACACGGGCAGCAGTGGTGTGGTCAGTGGAGGCCTAGTGGAAGGAGTGACCGCAGACAGGCATCGAAGGCCTAAAATAATAACACATGGCTGTAGGCAATTTTAAATTGGTTACAGGGGTACACGGGCAGCAGTGGTGTGGTCAGTGGAGGCCTAGTGGAAGGAGTCACCGCAGACAGGCATCGAAGGCCTAAAATAATAACACATGGCTGTAGGCAATTTTAAATTGGTTCCAGGGGTACACGGGCAGCAGTGGTGTGGTCAGTGGAGGCCTAGTGGAAGGAGTCACCGCAGACAGGCATCGAAGGCCTAAAATAATAACACATGGCTGTAGGCAATTTTAAATTGGTTACAGGGGTACACGGGCAGCAGTGGTGTGGTCAGTGGAGGCCTAGTGGAAGGAGTAACCGCAGACAGGCATCGAAGGCCTAAAATAATAACACATGGCTGTAGGCAATTTTAAATTGGTTCCAGGGGTACACGGGCAGCAGTGGTGTGGTCAGTGGAGGCCTAGTGGAAGGAGTCACCGCAGACAGGCATCGAAGGCCTAAAATAATAACACATGGCTGTAGGCAATTTTAAATTGGTTACAGGGGTACACGGGCAGCAGTGGTGTGGTCAGTGGAGGCCTAGTGGAAGGAGTGACCACAGACAGGCATCGAAGGCCTAACATAACAAAAATGTCAATACAATGGTATTGTCAGTGGCAGGCATTGAAGGATGTCAGCGCATAGACTAAACATTGCTGGAGCTGTGAGATAATTTTGCAAGTGGTAGAGCACTGTTTGAGCTGGGGTGGGGGGAAACTGTCTTGTGGCCGGCGGTACAGGCCCAGGGCCCCTCATATTACAACGGTGTGTCTGACGTTGGGTGCGCACCACCACCGCCAGAGACACTTTATTGTACTAGGAGGGACCCAGTGGCAGTGCCGTCGACCAAAAGCGGGCTCACCCACCTCTTCAGACAAACTGCACTCTCACGGGTGCTGTCGCCAAGTGTCGATACCACGGCCCCGTGTGGGGAGTTTGGCCATTTAGTGAGGTGTAAACATGTCGTATGCTGGACAATCAGGTGCAGAAAATTATGAGATTGGAAAAGGCATTCAGAATAGTCCACAGGCAAGACCTTTTCATAGGAAAGCTAGGTGTCAGCCGGGCAAGGTGGGGCAAAAGATTTCGAAATCCAGTTGTGGTTCATTTTAATGAAGGTTAGATCATCTACATTTTGGGTAGCCAGACGAGTCCTTTTTTCTGTTAGTATTGAACCTGCAGCACTGAATACTCTTTCTGATAGGACACTAGCTGCCGGGCAAGCAAGCTCCTGCAATGCATATTCTGCCAATTCTGGCCAGGTGTCTAATTTTGATGCCCAGTAATCAAATGGGAATGACGGTTGAGGGAGAACATCGATAAGGGATGAAAAATAGTTTGTAACCATACTGGACAAATGTTGTCTCCTGTCACTTTGAATTGATGCTGCAGTACCTGTCCTGTCTGCGGTCATAGCAAAATCACTCCACAACCTGGTCAGAAAACCCCTCTGGCCAACGCCACTTCTGATTTCTGCCCCTCTAACTCCTCTGGTCTGCTGGCCCCTGCAGCTCGTGTGAGAACGATCACGGGCGCTGTGTGCAGGGAATGCCAGAAGCAAACGGTCAACAAGAGTTGATTGTTTGGTTGCTAATATTAGTTCCAAGTTCTCATGTGGCATTATATTTTGCAATTTGCCTTTAAAGCGAGGATCAAGGAGGCAGGCCAACCAGTAATCGTCATCATTCATCATTTTAGTTATGCGTGTGTCCCTTTTGAGGATACGTAAGGCATAATCCGCCATGTGGGCCAAAGTTCCAGTTCTCAAATCTGCGGTTGTGCTTGGTTGAGGGGCAGTTTCAGGCAAATCCACGTCACTTGTGTCCCTCAAAAAACCAGAACCCGGCCTTGCCGCGCCACCAATTTCCAGTGGCCCCGGAAAAGCTTCCTCATTAAAAATATAATCATCCCCATCATCCTCCTCGTCCTCCTCCTCCTCTTCGCCCGCTACCTCGTCCTGTACACTGCCCTGGCCAGACAATGGCTGACTGTCATCAAGGCTTTCCTCTTCCTCAGCTGCAGACGCCTGATCCTTTATGTGCGTCAAACTTTGCATCAGCAGACGCATTAGGGGGATGCTCATGCTTATTATGGCGTTGTCTGCACTAACCAGCCGTGTGCATTCCTCAAAACACTGAAGGACTTGACACATGTCTTGAATCTTCGACCACTGCACACCTGACAACTCCATGTCTGCCATCCTACTGCCTGCCCGTGTATGTGTATCCTCCCACAAAAACATAACAGCCCGCCTCTGTTCACACAGTCTCTGAAGCATGTGCAGTGTTGAGTTCCACCTTGTTGCAACGTCTATGATTAGGCGATGCTGGGGAAGGTTCAAAGAACGCTGATAGGTCTGCATACGGCTGGAGTGTACGGGCGAACGGCGGATATGTGAGCAAAGTCCACGCACTTTGAGGAGCAGGTCGGATAACCCCGGATAACTTTTCAGGAAGCACTGCACCACCAGGTTTAAGGTGTGAGCCAGGCAAGGAATGTGTTTCAGTTGGGAAAGGGAGATGGCAGCCATGAAATTCCTTCCGTTATCACTCACTACCTTGCCTGCCTCAAGATCTACAGTGCCCAGCCACGACTGCGTTTCTTTCTGCAAGAACTCGGACAGAACTTCCGCGGTGTGTCTGTTGTCGCCCAAACACTTCATAGCCAATACAGCCTGCTGACGTTTGCCAGTAGCTGCCCCATAATGGGAGACCTGGTGTGCAACAGTGGCAGCTGCGGATGGAGTGGTTGTGCGACTGCGGTCTGTGGACGAGCTCTCGCTTCTGCAGGAGGACGAAGAGGAGGAGGAGGGGGTGCGAACGGCTACAGCCAATTGTTTCCTAGACCGTGGGCTAGGCAGAACTGTCCCAAACTTGCTGTCCCCTGTGGACCCTGCATCCACCACATTTACCCAGTGTGCCGTGATGGACACGTAACGTCCCTGGCCATGCCTACTGGTCCATGCATCTGTTGTCAGGTGCATCTTTGTGCTCACAGATTGCCTGAGTGCATGGACGATGCGCTCTTTAACATGCTGGTGGAGGGCTGGGATGGCTTTTCTGGAAAAAAAGTGTCGACTGGGTAGCTCGTAGCGTGGTACAGCGTAGTCCATCAGGGCTTTGAAAGCTTTGCTTTCAACTAACCGGTAGGGCATCATCTCTAACGAGATTAGTCTACCTATGTGTGCGTTCAAACCCTGTGTACGCAGATGCGAGGCTAAGTACTTCCTTTTTCTAACCATAGTCTCATGTAGGGTGAGCTGGACTGGAGAGCTGGAGATCGTGGAACTAGCGGGGGTGCCGGTGGACATGGCAGACTGAGAGACGGTGGGAGATGGTATTGTTGCCACCGGTGCCCTAGATGCAGTGTTTCCTACTACGAAACTGGTGATTCCCTGACCCTGACGGCTTTGGCCTGGCAAAGAAACCTGCACAGATACTGCAGGTGGTGCGGAAAATGGTGGCCCTACACTGCCGGAAGGGATGTTGCGTTGCTGACCAGCTTCATTGGCCTAGAGTGCTACAACCTTAAGAGACGTTTGGTAGTTAGTCCAGGCTTGCAAATGCATGGTGGTTAAATGTCTATGCATGCAACTTGTATTGAGACTTTTCAGATTCTGTCCTCTGCTTAAGGTAGTTGAACATTTTTGACAGATGACTTTGCGCTGATCAATTGGATGTTGTTTAAAAAAATGCCAGACTGCACTCTTTCTAGCATCGGATACCTTTTCAGGCATTGCAGACTGAGCTTTAACCGGATGGCCACGCTGTCCTCCAACAGGTTTTAGCTTTGCCACGCGTTTTGGGCAAGATACGGGCCCGGCAGATGGAACCTGTTGCGATGTTGATGCCTGCTGCGGCCCCTCCTCCTCCGCTTCAGAACTGCTGCCGCCTGCACCCTGTTCCCCCAATGGCTGCCAATCGGGGTCAAGAACTGGGTCATCTATTACCTCTTCTTGTAGCTCGTGTGCAACTTCGTCTGTGTCACCGTGTCGGTCGGTGGTATAGCGTTCGTGATGGGGCAACATAGTCTCATCAGGGTCTGATTCTTGATCAGCACCCTGCGAGGGCAATGTTGTGGTCTGAGTCAAAGGACCAGCATAGTAGTCTGGCTGTGGCTGTGCATCAGTGCACTCCATGTCAGATTCAACTTGTAATGGGCATGGACTGTTAACTGCTTCACTTTCTAAGCCAGGGACGGTATGTGTAAAGAGCTCCATGGAGTAACACGTTGTGTCGCCTGCTGCATTCTTCTCTGTTGTTGTTTTTGCTGAAGAGGACATGGAAGCGACTTGTCCCTGACCGTGAACATCCACTAACGACGCGCTGCTTTGACATTTACCAGTTTCACGAGAGGAGGCAAAAGAGCTAGAGGCTGAGCACACAAGCCCAAAGGCCAATATTAATCTCCCTTTTTTTTTTAAGGGAGAATTTATAAAACCAAAAAAAAATAAATAAATAGGCTTTCTATGGCCCACTATTTGTGAGAGAGATGGCACGCTCAGGACTGGCACACAAGCCCAGAGGCCAATATTAACCCCTTAATCCCATATGACGTACTATCCCGTCCAGGTGACCTGGGACTTAATTCCCATGGACGGGATAGTACGTCATATGCGATCGGCCGCGCTCACGGGGGGAGCGCGGCCGATCGCGGCCGGGTGTCAGCTGCCTATCGCAGCTGACATCCGGCACTATGTGCCAGGAGCGGTCACGGACCGCTCCCGGCACATTAACCCCCGGCACACCGCGATCAAAGATGATCGCGGTGTGCCGGCGGTGCAGGGAAGCATCGCGCAGGGAGGGGGCTCCCTGCGGGCTTCCCTGAGACGATCGGTACACGGTGATGTGCTCACCGTGTATCGAGCGTCTTCTCCCTGCAGTCCCCGGATCCAAAATGGCCGCCGGGCTGCATCCGGGTCCTGCAGGGAGCACTTCCGGGTCAGGATCAGGCTGCAGCTGCAGCTCTAATCCTGCCCGGCTGTATGTCAGATCACCGATCTGATAGAGTGCTGTGCACACTGTCAGATCGGTGATCTGTGATGTCCCCCCCTGGGACAAAGTGAAAAAGTAAAAAAAAAAATTTCCACACTTGTAAAAAAAAAAATAAAAAAAAAATTCCTAAATAAAGCAGAAAAAAAAAAATATTATTCCCATAAATACATTTCTTTACATAAAAAAAACCCAAAAAAACAATAAAAGTACACATATTTAGTATCGCCGCGTCCGTAACGACCCGACCTATAAAACTGGCCCACTAGTTAACCCCTTCAGTGAACACCGTAAGAAAAAAAAAAAAAAAACGAGCCAAAAAACAACGCTTTATTATCATAACGCTGAACAAAGAGTGGAATAACACGCGATCAAAAAGACGGATATAAATATCCATGTTACCTCTGAAAACGTCATCTTGTCCCGCAAAAAACGAGCCGCCATATAGCATCATAACCAAAAAAATAAAAAAGTTATAGTCCTCTGAATAAAGCGATGCCAAAATAATTATTTTTTCTATAAAATAGCTTTTATCGTATAAAAGCGCCAAAACATAAAAAAAATGATATAAATGAGGTGTCGCTGTAATCGTACTGACCCGAAGAATAAAACTGCTTCATCAATTTTACCAAACGCGGAACGGTATAAACGCCTCCCCCAAAAGAAATTCATGAATAGCTGGTTTTTGGTCATTCTGCCTCACAAAAAAATCGGAATAAAAAGCGATCAAAAACTGTCACGTGTCCGAAAATGTAACCGATAAAAACGTCAACTCGTCCCGCAAAAAACAAGACCTCACATGACTATGTGGACCAAAATATGGAAAAATTATAGGTCTCAAAATGTGGAGACGCAAAAACTTTTTTGCTATAAAAAGCGTCTTTTAGTGTGTGACGGCTGCCAATCATAAAAATCCGCTAAAAAACTCGCTATAAAAGTAAATCAAACCCCCCTTCATCACCCCCTTAGTTAGGCTAGGTTCACATTGCGTTAATGGGTTAACGCTAACGGACAGCGTTGCACGGCGAAAATGTCACAATTAACGCCGTGCAACGGGTCCGTTAGCACAACCATTGACAGCAATGTGATTTTCAGGTGTAGCGCATCGCTAGAGCGTGCCATTTTCGGCTCGCGCTAGCAAGGTGCCATTCTTTTGTGGCGCGCCTCAGACGCTGCTTGCAGCGTCCGCGGCGCGCCCGAGGTCCGATCCCCGATCTTCCAGAGCGGGGACGTTAACGCGACCACTAAACACGACACCTAAAAAGACATTGTGTTAGCGCAATCCGCTAGTGCTAAACGGATTTCCCTAACGCAATGTGAACCTAGCCTTAGGGAAAAATAATAAAATTAAAAAAAATGTATTTATTTCCATTTTCCGGTTAGGGTTAGGGTTAGGGTTAGGGTTAGGGCTAGGGTTGGGGCTAGGGTTAGGGTTTGGATTACATTTACGGTTGGGATTAGGGTTGGGATTAGAATTAGGGGTGTGTCTGGGTTAGGTGTGTGGTTAGGGTTACAGTTGGGATTAGGGTTAGTGGTGCGTTTGGATTAGGGTTTCATTTATAATTCGGGGGTTTCCACTGTTTAGACACATCAGGGGCTCTCCAAACGCGACATGGCGTCCGATCTCAATTCCAGCCAATTCTGCATTGAAAAAGTAAAACAGTGCTCCTTCACTTCCGAGCTCTCCCGTGCGCCCAAACAGGGGTTTACCCCAACATATGGGGTATCAGCGTACTCGAGACAAATTGGACAACAACTTTTTGGGTCCAAGTTCTCTTGTTATCCTTGGGAAAATAAAAATTTGGGGGGCTAAAAATCATTTTTGTGGGAAAAAAAAGGATTTTTATTTTCACGGCTCTGCGTTGTAAACTGTAGTGAAACACTTGGGGGTTCAAAGTTTTCACAACACATCTAGATAAGTTCCATGGGAGGTCTAGTTTCCAATATGGGGTCACTTGTGGGTGGTTTCTACTGTTTGGGTACATCAGGGGCTCTGCAAATGCAACGTGACGCCTGCAGACCAATCCATCTAAGTCTGCATTCCAAATGGCGCTCCTTCCCTTCCGAGCTCTGCCATGAGCCCAAACAGTGGTTCCCCCCACATATGGGGTATCAGCGTACTCAGGACAAATTGAACAACAACTTTTGGGGTCCAATTTATTCTGTTACCCTTGTAAAAATACAAAGCTGGGGGCTAAAAAATCATTTTTGTGAAAAAAAAAAGAATTTTTATTTTCACGGGTCTGCGTTATAAACTGTAGTGAAACACTTAGGGGTTCAAAGTTCTCACAACACATCTAGATAAGTTCCATGGGAGGTCTAGTTTCTAATATGGGGTCACTTGTGGGGGGTTTGTACTGTTTGGGTACATCAGGGGCTCTGCAAATGCAACGTGACTCCTGCAGACCAATCCATCTAAGTCTGCATTCCAAATGGCGCTCCTTCCCTTCCGAGCTCTGCCATGCGCCCAAACAGTGGTTCCCCCCCACATATGGGGTATCAGCGTACTCAGGACAAATTGGACAACAACTTTTGGGGTCCAATTTATTATGTTACCCTTGTGAAAATACAAAACTGGGGGCTAAAAAATTTTTGCGAAAAAAAAATAAATTTATTTTAACGGCTCTGCGTTATAAACTGTAGTGAAACACTTGGGGGTTCAAAGCTCTCAAAACACATCTAGATAAGTTCCTTAGAGGGTCTAGTTTCCAAAATGGTGTCACTTGTGGGGGTTTTTAATGTTTAGGCACATCAGGGGCTCTCCAAACCAACATGGCGTCCCATCTTAATTCCAGCCAATTTTGCATTGAAAAGTCAAATGGCGCTCCTTCCCTTCCGAGCTCTGCTATGCACCCAAAAAGTGGTTTACCCCCACGTATGGGGTATCGTCGCACTCAGGACAAATTGCACAACAACTTTTGTGGTCTAATTTCTTCTCTTACCCTTGGGAAAATAAAAAATTGGGGGCGAAAAGATCATTTTTGTGAAAAAATAAGATTTTTTATTTTTACGGCTCTGCATTATAAACTTCTGTGAAGCACTTGTTGGGTCAAAGTGCTCACCACACATCTAGATAAGTTCCTTAAGGGGTCTACTTTTCAAAATGGTGTCACTTGTGAGGGGTTCCAATGTTTAGGCACATCAGGGGCTCTCCAAACGCAACATGGCGTCCCATCTCAATTCCAGTCAATTTTGCATTGAAAAGTCAAATGGCGCTCCTTTCCTTCCGAGCTCTGCCATGCGCCCAAACAGTGGTTTACCCCCACATATGGGGTATCGTCGCACTCAGGACAAATTGCACAACAACTTTTGTGGTCTAATTTCTTCTCTTACCCTTGGGAAAATAAAAAATTGGTGGCGAAAAGATTATTTTTGTGAAAAAATATGATTTTTTATTTTTACGGCTCTGCATTATAAACTTCTGTGAAGCACTTGTTGGGTCAAAGTGCTCACCACACCTCTAGATAAGTTCCTTAAGGGGTCTACTTTCCAAAATGGTGTCACTTGTGGGGATTTCAATGTTTAGGCACATCAGGGGCTCTCCAAACGCAACATGGCATCCCATCTCAATTCCAGTCAATTTTGCATTGAAAAGTAAAATGGCGCTCCTTCCCTTCCGAGCTCTGCCATACGCCCAAACAATGGTTTACACCCATATACGGGGTATCAGCGTACTCAGGACAAATTGGCCAACAATTTTTGAGGTTCAATTTCTTCTCTTACTCTTGGGAAAATAAAAAATTGGGGGCGAAAAGATCATTTTTGTGAAAAAATATGATTTTTTATTTTTACGGCTCTGCATTATAAACTTCTGTGAAGCAATTGGTGGGTCAAAGTGGTCACCACACATCTAGATAAGTTCCTTAGGGTGTCTACTTTCCAAAATGGTGTCACTTGTGGGGGGTTTCAATGTTTAGGCACATCAGTGGCTCTCCAAACGCAACATGGTGTCCCATCTCAATTCCTGTCAATTTTGCATTTAAAAGTCAAATGGCGCTCCTTCCCTTCCGAGCTCTGCCATGCGCCCAAACAGTGGTTTACCCCCACATATGGGGTATCAGCGTACTCAGTACAGATTGTACAACAATGTTTGGCATCCATTTTATCCTGTTACCCTTGGTAAAATAAAACAAATTGGAGCTGAAATAAATTTTGTGTGAAAAAAAGTTAAATATTCATTTTTATTTAAACATTCCAAAAATTCCTGTGAAACCCCTGAAGGGTTAATAAACTTCTTGAATGTGGTTTTGAGCACCTTGAGGGGTGCAGTTTTTAGAATGGTGTCACACTTGGGTATTTTCTATCATATAGACCCCTCAAAATGACATCAAATGAGATGTGGTCCCTAAAAAAAAATGGTGTTGTAAAAATGAGAAATTGCTGGTCAACTTTGAACCCTTATAACTCCCTAACAAAAAAAAATTTTGGTTCCAAAATTGTGCTGATGTAAAGGAGACATGTGGGAAATGTTACTTATTAAGTATTTTGCGTGACATATCTCTGTGATTTAAGGGCATAAAAATTTAAAGTTGGAAAATTGCGAAATTTTCAAAATTTTCGCCAAATTTCCGTTTTTTTCACAAATAAACGCAAGTTATATCGAATAAATGTTACTACTAAAATGAAGTACAATATGTCACGAGAAAACAATGTCAGAATCGCCAAGATCCGTTGAAGCGTTCCAGAGTTATAACCTCATAAAGGGACAGTGGTCAGAATTGTAAAAATTGGCCCGGTCATTAACGTGCAAACCACCCTCGGGGCTTAAGGGGTTAATCTCCCACTTTTTTTTTTTTTTTCCAGGGAAAATTTATAAACCCAATAAAAAAAAAATAAATAAATAGGCTTTCTATGGCCCACTATCTGAGAGAGAGAGATGGCACGCTTAGGACTGGCACACAAGCCCAAAGGCCAATATTAATCTCCCACTGATTGATTTATTGATTTTTTCAGGTAGAATTTAGAACCCAAATAAAGCAAAAAAAAAAAAAAATGGCCTTTCTATGGCCCACTGAGTGAGTGATGATGCACACAGGAGTCAGGAGTGGCACACAAGCCCTGAGGCCAATATTTTTCTCCCACTGATTGATGTAGTGATTTTTTCAGGTAGATTTTATAACCCAAATCAAGCAAAAAAATAAATAGGCTTTCTATGGCCCACTGAGTGAGAGATGACACAGACAGGGATGGCACTCTAGCAGAAATGTCAATCTTAATCTCCCACAAAAAAAAACAGGGAGTGTCCTTCAATTACTATCTCCCTGCAGTAATCTCAGCCAGGTATGGCAGGCAGCAATAAGGAGTGGACTGATGCACAAATTAAATAAAAAGTGTGTACAAACCAAAAAGATAGCTGTGCAGAAAGGAAGGAACAAGAGGATTTGTGCTTTGAAAAAAGCAGTTGGTTTGCACAGCGGCGTACACACAGCAATGCAGCTATCAGGGAGCCTTCTAGGGCAGCCCAATGAGCTACAGCGCTGAGGGGGGAAAAAAAAAAAAATGTAGCTTCCACTGTCCCTGCACACCGAAGGTGGTGTTGGGCAGTGGAAATCGCTACAGCACAAGCGGTTTGGTGGTTAACCCCTTTACCCCCAAGGGTGGTTTGCACGTTAATGACCGGGCCAATTTTTACAATTCTGACCACTGTCCCTTTATGAGGTTATAACTCTGGAACGCTTCAACGGATCCCAGTGAATCTGACATTGTTTTCTCGTGACATATTGTACTTCATGACAATGGTAAAAATTCTTTGATAGTACCTGCGTTTATTTGTGAAAAAAACGGAAATTTGGCGAAAATTATGAAAATTTCGCAATTTTCCAACTTTGAATTTTTATGCAATTAAATCACAGATATATGTCACACAAAATACTTAATAAGTAACATTTCCCACATGTCTACTTTACATCAGCACAATTTTGGAACCAAAATTTTTTTTTGTTAGGGAGTTATAAGGGTGAAAATTTGACCAGCAATTTCTCATTTCTACAACACCATTTTTTTTTAGGGACCACATCTCATTTGAAGTCATTTTGAGGGGTCTATATGATAGAAAATACCCAAGTGTGACACCATTCTAAAAACTACACCCCTCAAGGTGCTTAAAACCACATTCAAGAAGTTTATTAACCCTTCTGGTGCTTCACAAGAATTTTTTGAATGTTTAAATAAAAATGAACATTTAACTTTTTTTCACAAAAAATTTAATTCAGCTCCAATTTGTTTTATTTTACCAAGGGTAACAGGAGAAAATGGACCGCAATCATTGTTGTACAATTTGTCCTGAGTACGCCAATACCCCACATGTGGGGGTAAACCACTGTTTGGGCGCATGGCACAGCTCGGAAGCGAAGGAGCGCCATTTGACTTTTCAATGCAAAATTGACAGGAATTGAGATGGGACACCATGTTTCGTTTGGAGAGCCCCTGATGTGCCTAAACATTGAAACCCCCCACAAGTGACACCATTTTGGAAAGTAGACCCCCTAAGGAACTTATATAGAGGTGTGGTGAGCTCTTTCACCCACCAAGTGCTTCACAGAAGTTTATAATGTAGAACCGTAAAAATAAAAAATCATATTTTTTCACACAAATTATCTTTTCGCCCCCAATTTTTTATTTTTCCAAGGGTAAGAGAAGAAATTGGACCCCAATAGTTGTTGTACAATTTGTCCTGAGTAAGCTGATATCCCATATGTGGGGGTAAACCACTGTTTGGGCGGATGGGAGAGCTCGGAAGGGAAGGAGCGCCGTTTGACTTTTCAATGCAAAATTGACAGGAATTGAGATGGGATGCCATGTTGCGTTTGGAAAGCCCCTGATGTGCCTAAACATTGAAACCCCCCACAAGTGACACCATTTTGGAAAGTAGACCCCCTAAGGAACTTATCTAGAGGTGTGGTGAGCACTTTGACCCACCCAGTGCTTCACAGAAGTTTATAATGCAGAACCGTAAAAATAAAAAAATCATATTTTTTCACAAAAATTATCTTTTCGCCCCCAATTTTTTATTTTTCCAAGGGTAAGAGAAGAAATTGGACCCCAATAGTTGTTGTACAATTTGTCCTGAGTGCGCTGATACCCCATATGTGGGGGTAAACCACTGTTTGGGCGGATGGGAGAGCTCGGAAAGGAAGGAGCGCCGTTTGACTTTTCAATGCAAAATTGACAGGAATTGAGATGAGACGCCATGTTGCGTTTGCAGAGCCCCTAATGTACCTAAATAGTAGAAACCACTCACAAGTGACACCATTTTGGAAAGTAGACCCCCTAAGGAACTTATCTAGATGTGTGGTGAGCGCTTTGACCCACCAAGGGCTTCACAGAGGTTTATAATGGAGAGCCGTAAAAATAAAACAAAAATTTTTTCCCACAAAAATTATTTTTTAGCCCCCAGTTTTGTATTTTCCCGAGGGTAACAGGAGAAATTGGACCCAAAAATGTGTTGTCCAATTTGTCCTGAGTGCGCTGATACCCCATATGTGGGGGGAAACCACTGTTTGGGCGCATGGGAGGGCTCGGAAGGGAAGGAGTGCCATTTGAATGCAGACTTAGATGGAATGGTCTGCAGGCGTCACATTGCGTTTGCAGAGCCCCTAATGTACCTAAACAGTAGAAACCCCCCACAAGTGACACCATTTTGGAAAGTAGACCCCCTAAGGAACTTATCTAGATGTGTGGTGAGCGCTTTGACCCACCAAGGGCTTCACAGAGGTTTATAATGGAGAGCCGTAAAAATAAAACAAAATTTTTTTCCCACAAAAATTATTTTTTAGCCCCCAGTTTTGTATTTTCCCGAGGGTAACAGGAGAAATTGGACCCAAAAATGTGTTGTCCAATTTGTCCTGAGTGCGCTGATACCCCATATGTGGGGGGAAACCACTGTTTGGGCGCATGGGAGGGCTCGGAAGGGAAGGAGTGCCATTTGAATGCAGACTTAGATGGAATGGTCTGCAGGCGTCACATTGCGTTTGCAGAGCCCCTAATGTACCTAAACAGTAGAAACCCCCCACAAGTGACCCCATATTGGAAACTAGACCCCCCCGGGAACTTATCTAGATGTGTTGTGAGAACTTTGAACCCCAAGTGTTTCACTACAGTTTATAACGCAGAGCCGTAAAAATAAAAAATCTTTTTTTTCCCACAAAAATTATTTTTTAGCCCCCAGTTTTGTATTTTCCCAAGGGTAACAGGAGAAATTGGACCCCAACAGTTGTTGTCCTATTTGTCCTGAGTACGCTGATACCCCATATGTTGGGGTAAACCCCTGTTTGGGCACACGGGTGAGCTCGGAAGGAAAGAAGCACTGTTTTACTTTTTCAACGCAGAATTGGCTGGAATTGAGATCGGACGCCATGTCGCTTTTGGAGAGCCCCTGATGTGCCTAAACAGTGGAAACCCCCCAATTATAACTGAAACCCTAATCCAAACACTCCCCTAACCCTAATTCCAACGGTAACCCTAACCACACCTCTAACCCTGACACACCCTTAACCCTAATCCCAACCCTATTCCCAACTGTAAATGTAATCTAAACCCTAACTGTAACTTTAGCCCCAACCCTAACTGTAGCCCTAACCCTAGCCCTAACCCTAGCCCCAACCCTAACCCTAGCCCTAGCCCTAACCCTAGCCCTAACCCTAGCCCTAACCCTAGCCCTAACCCTAGCCCTAACCCTAACCCTAGCCCTAACCCTAGCCCTAACCCTAACCCTAACCCTAACCCTAGCCCTAACCCTAGCCCTAACCCTAGCCCTAACCCTAGCCCTAACCCTAACACTAGCCCTAACCCTAGCCCTAACCCTAGCCCTAACCCTAGCCCTAATGGGAAAATGGAAATAAATACATTTTTTTATTTTTCCCTAACTAAGGGGGTGATGAAGGGGGGTTTGATTTACTTTTATAGCGGGTTTTTTAGCGGATTTTTATGATTGGCAGCCGTCACACACTGAAAGACGCTTTTTATTGCAAAAAATATTTTTTGCGTTACCACATTTTGAGAGCTATAATTTTTCCATATTTTGGTCCACACAGTCATGTGAGGTCTTGTTTTTTACGCGACGAGTTGACGTTTTTATTGGTAACATTTTCGGGCACGTGACATTTTTTGATCGCTTTTTATTCCGATTTTTGTGAGACAGAATGACCAAAAACCAGCTATTCATGAATTTCTTTTGGGGGAGGCGTTTATACCGTTCCGCGTTTGGTAAAATTGATAAAGCAGTTTTATTCTTCGGGTCAGTACGATTACAGCGACATCTCATTTATATCATTTTTTTATGTTTTGGCGCTTTTATACGATAAAAACTATTTTATAGAAAAAATAATTATTTTGGCATCGCTTTATTCTCAGGACTATAACTTTTTCATTTTTTTGCTGATGATGCTGTATGGTGGCTCGTTTTTTGCGGGACAAGATGACGCTTTCAGCGGTACCATGGTTGTTTATATCTGTCTTTTTGATCACGTGTTATTCCACTTTTTGTTCGGCGGTATGATAATAAAGCGTCGTTTTTTGCCTCGTTTTTTTTTTTTTTTTCTTACGGTGTTTACTGAAGGGGTTGACTAGTGTGCCAGTTTTATAGGGCGAGTCGATACGGACGCGGCGATACTAAATATGTGTACTTTTATTGTTTTTTTTTTTTTTTATTTAGATGAAGAAATGTATTTATGGGAATATTTTTTTTTTTTTTTCATTATTTAGGAATATTTTTTTTTTTTTTTTTTACACATTTGGAAAATTTTTTTTTTACTTTTTTACTTTGTCCCAGGGGGGGACATCACAGATCAGTGATCTGACAGTTTGCACAGCACTCTGTCAGATCACTGATCTGACATGCAGCAGTGCAGGCTTCACAGTGCCTGCTCTGAGCAGGCTCTGTGAAGCCACCTCCCTCCCTGCAGGACCCGGATCCGCGGCCATCTTGGATCCGGGACCTGGAGCAGGGAGGGAGGGCACCGCCGGCACATCGCGATCATCTTTGATCGCGGTGTGCCGGGGGTTAATGTGCCGGGGGCGGTCCGTGACCGCTCCTGGCACATAGTGCCGGATGTCAGCTGCGATAGGCAGCTGACACCCGGCCGCGATCGGCGCCGCTCCCCCCGTGAGCGCTGCCGATCGCATATGACGTACTATTGCGTCCTTGGGAAGTAGGGCCCACCCCCCATGGACGCAATAGTACGTCTGATGGCAGAAAGGGGTTAATGTACCCTGCCTAAAGCTATCCCTGCTTCTGACGAAGCGGCAGCAACCTCTCCCTAAGCTCAGATCAGCAGCAGTAACATGGCGGTCGGCGGGAACTCCCCTTTATAGCCCCTGTGACGCCGCAGACAGCAAGCCAATCACTGCAATGCCCTTCTCTAAGATGGTGGGGACCAGGACCTATGTCATCACGCTGCCCACACTCTGCGTTTACCTTCATTGGCTGAGAAATGGCGCTTTTCGCGTCATTGAAACGCGACTTTGGCGCGAAAGTTGCGTACCGCATGGCCGACCCCGCACAGGGGTCGGATCGGGTTTCATGAAACCCGACTTTGCCAAAAGTCGGCGACTTTTGAAAATGAACGACCCGTTTCGCTCAACCCTAACAACCAGCACTCATCTCACTTTTTACTGCTGCTGTGTGCTGAAACCCTGGGCATCTTGCACTTGTCTGGCACTTACAACCACACTATGCCTAGAACATCCCTGCACATTTTCAAAAAATCCAACAAATTTCACATGAATACGCACAATACAGAACCCTGTTGCATGTGCGGGCTTTTTGGTGGCGTAATAATGACCTAGCAATTTTTATTATGTCATTTTTGAAAAGGCGGTTGAATTTTGTTAAGTAGAAACAAAATGTAGACCTTGTGCATGACTGCTTTTACTCATCTGTTTCACTAGTCTAATTTAACAACTGTACACGCCACACACCTGCTGCCACAGTTTGCTATCTGTGTGTGTATATACCTACTTAGCATTTTTTGCTACATATTGTTTGGCAAGGGATGAAGATTTGTGGTTGAAAAAGTTGTTAAAGGTTAATAACATCGTACAATATGTATGGGAAAATAAAAAGCAACAAAGTGAAAGATAGGGGTAGTGTACAAGAAATAAAAAAACATGCAACACCTATGAATGTCGGACAACCTAATAGTAGCAGAAGTGCAAGATGACAGAGGGCGGTAGTCGTGGGCGAGTTGCTGCTCTATGTCGCCCTGGCACCTTACGGAGAATTTATGTCCTCAATTAAGTGTGCTGTGATGTGAGGGGCACGTTGCACTCACTTGTAGCATGCAGGCCTCAGCTGTCTCCAGGTCTTCAGTTTCAGGAGCTGCTGCAGATGGATCAGGGGACGCCATGTTCATTTCATCGCAAAGAACTTTACTTGAAAACATATTGCAACATGTAGTATCAGGCACAATATTTTTCATTCCTTGCATCTACAGCATAATACACCTCCAGATTTTCCTTCCGTTCTACCTGGAGTATCCCTACCGGCCCTGCTTGTGTAATTTCCAGGGATGCCCAGTCCCGCAGTACGTCCGAGGTCCATTACTTCACTCACACGGGTCTCCACGTCAGTCTCCCTCTGTATGGAAGGCCTTGTACTGCCCAAAACACTGTGTATTTTCTTTGGTGTAGAGCCCTTTTGTCCTGCACGAACCTGACCTTGGCCCTCTTTAACTAACTATCAGGGCTATGGGCTAGTCGCAAGCATTAACACTATCCTTACCCTAACATCATTATCTAACTACAGTCAACTACCTTATCCTACCTATGTTATGTCCTAAGCCCTATACTATGTCTTACCCTGCGCTATTCTATGCCCTGCACTACTTCATTATACATTATCTTTACATTAATTATTCACTATACATTACCCTGTATATCACAATACATTGCACTTCACACAATATCACATAGCTATATAATATATAACAAAAACCGTAGGACATAGTTTACACTTCAATACCACGTGATTGATGTCTTCAGGGGTAGAAACCCTATAGCCCACCACCCCTTATAGAAGCACCCCAATTAACAATGGCACTAGCCAATTGGGCAGTAGTATTGTGCTACTGTAGACGACATGGGTATTATTCGGGAGGAAGTGGAGGTCGTTATTGAATATATGGAACATCAGTTGTTTCAGCTACTGCAGTATAATGTTACCATGACATTGACACAGTCAGTTTGAGTCAGTGTTATACGCAGGACAGTTTTTATGATAACAAATAGCTACAAAGGATCATTTTTGGATATTTTTAATAAAAAAATGAAACGTTTGCAAATGCACAGTGTTATTAAATGGACTGTTGGTTACTCACAGGTTATCATCTGTTTCTATGATGAGATCACTTTGACATCATTAAGGCTAGTTTCACATTTGCGTTACAATCCACAGTGTTTAATCCGCAACCTCAAACGCACGAAAACTCGCATGCAAACGTGTACAAACACAGTGCTTTTTTAGACTCATAAGGTACCGCATGCGGTAAAAAACGCGGCGTTTACACGCTTTTTCATGTATTTTGCATGCGTTTGTGTTTTCTGCATGCATGGTGGAAAATTTAACAGGAGAAAAATCTAGATAAACAGACACCGCCAATGGGACTACAGTGGGCGTGTATTATGGGATATCTATATATAGACACTTGGACTGCTGAAATCTTAACAGTTTGCTACTGTATCCTGTGTCATGATGGATCTTCACATGGAGAGCTTTTATTTCAACCTGGATTTAAGCATCAAGCTGTTTCTTGCCAGTGCGTTTGCTTGGGAGCAACAAAGAAATAGAGAATGACAGAGAAGGACACGGCGTAGGCGTTTTTGGAGACACCCCATTATTGAACTCCGGTAGAGCCGTGGAGCCTTTCACACGCTATATGGCGAGCTTAATGCCAACTCGGATAAATTCCCGGAATATACAAGGATGACTCAAGACTCTTTCCGGGAATTGCTTGGCTATGTCTAAGGAGCCATCCGGAGACAAAGCACCCAGCTCCTTAGAGCGATTCCATCAGAAGAACGTCTCCTGGTTACATTAAGGTACGTAATAATTCTAAACAAATGCCAGTCATAATTATTGTTGGTCTGCCATGTATTATTTGTATTTTCCTTTATGTCTTTAGCTAAACACCACCATAAATGGAATTGATTGCAATTTTATTTTATTTTTTTTTATTTCAGATTTCTGGCAACCGGAGAGAGCTTATCATCCCTCCACTTTCAGTATTGGCTTGGAATTTCCACCCTGTCAGGAATAGTTGCCGACACCTGCCGGGCTTTGTGAAACGTTCTCCGGGATGAATTTACACCCCTACCCATGGAGGACCTGTGGATTGTAATTTCAGAAAAATTCTGGAGTGTGTGTGATTTCCCCAACTGTTTGGGAGCGGTGGATGGAAAGCACATATGCATTATCAAACCCGCCAGAACTGGATCGGAGTACTTCAACGACAAAAAATATTTTTCTATTGTGCTCATGGCAATAGCAGATGCGGACTGTCGCTTCATCGCCGTGGACATTGGAGCTTTTGGCCGTGGCAATGACTCACAGACTTTCAAGAACTTGGATATGGGCCGACGTGTGTATGGCAAAAATTTTAATTTTCCACTGCCACGACCTCTTCCCAATGCTCAAGACCCACCGATGCCATTTGTTATGGCTGGGGATGAGGCCTTTCAGATGTGTGAAAACCTACTGAAGCCATATTCCAGTCGGGACTTGAACCACGCTAAAAGGATTTATAACTACAGACTGACTGGGGCCCGAAGAACAGTAGAGTGTACCCTTGGGATTCTAGTCTCAAAATGGCGCATTCTTGCGACATCCATTATTCTAAAAATGGAGACAGTTGATGAGGTGGTCAAAGCCTGTGTGGTTCTCCACAATTACATAATGGCTAAGGAGCGACACAACATTGAACTGGATGAACCAGTTGCAAACCCATTGCCAGATTACCAGCATCACCCGCTGCAGTCAACTGTTGAAATTGACCACATGCGGGACCAATTTGCTGCCTATTTTGATTCTGATATTGGACGTGTGGCATGGCAAGACAATATCGTGAAAAATGTCCTGTTTGGTTGGGGTCTGTACCAGTTATGTTTTAAATGTTAATATTTTTTGTTAATAAAATTTGTGTTTTGATATCTTGACCGAGTCTCCAACGTATTTCCTCTAAAAACCACTTATGTTGTTAGTGGTAAGGTAGTTGACATCATTACGTCCTGATTCCGTTCTGCAGTATCTATTGGATGCAGACTGAAGAGACGATGGAGGTATAATACAAAGCAGATCTTCACTCATCAAGTCAGGTGTCATAAATAATGAATTTATGATGCACAAATAACAGGATCATGAATTCACTATTTCTGACACCTGTCCAGGTGAGTATAGATATGCCTTGTATGACCTCCATTGTCTCTTCGGTTTGTGTGAAATAGATTACATACACTGAAGAAAAAATGTAGGTTGTACAAGGCAGTTCTCTACTCACCAGGTCAGGTGTCATAATTATTGAGTTCAAAATGCAGAGTTTTGTGCATCATGAACTCACTATTTATGACACATGACCTGTTGAGTATAGCTCTGCTTTGTATTACCGCCATTTTCTCTTCAGTCTGCGGCACAGATTAATCACACTGAAGAGATTATGGAGAAAATACAAGTTATATTTATTTTTTTCCACCTCATAGCTCTATACCAAACACACAAAGCTGCAGTCTTGTACTTAATAACTACTGGAGCTATGAGTTGGCAAAAAAATATAGTGTGCAGTGCGGTGTTTTATTAGGTGCACGGTGTGTGTTGCCGGTGGCAAACTACACAAATAACCAAACATTATTGTGTGCAAAAAACATTATTTATTTTTTTTACCAAAAAAAAAATTAACTGCGCCTGCTTGGGGTAGAGTGACGGAACTGGGGGGTGTGTAGCTGTGAGGCCTGGCTAAGTGTGAACGACGCAGGGGTGGCAGGAGAAGGGGCAATCAAAGTAGTGGGATCTGGGAGTTCGGGGATGAAGCTTGACTCATGAGAGGGCTGAGACACACTGGAAGGGTGAGACAAACCTGACATTACAGACAAATTGGGAGCTAAGGGGGGAGGAATACTGATAGTCCGCTGCTTTTTATTTTTTTCCCTTTTTGGGATCTGTGTGCAAGTCTGGGGAGCCTCGGTGGGCTCATTTGTTGCGGCCTGGTCGTGGTTGGTGACCTGTCAGGGAATGGCTGCTGCATTGTGCTCGTAGAGCGGACAGCCATGCCAGAGTCCTGCTGCTGCATGGTGGTGGGGAAGGCCATGCCTGGGTCCTGCTGCATCGTGGTGGTGGTGGAGCGGAAGGCTATGCCAGGGTCCTGCTGCTGCCTGGTGGTGGGGAAGGCCATGCCTGGGTCCTGCTGCTGCATGGTGGAGGCAGCGGAGGAGGTCCAAGCAGGAGCAGCAGTTGTCATGGTGGTGCCGGTGGGCTGTCCAACAGCACTCGGCATGGTGGTGGTGCTGTAGTGGTGTCCGGCAGTGCTAGGAATGGAGGTGGCCGTGTAGTGGTATGCAGCAGAGCTCGGCATAGAGGTCAAGCATGACAGTGCTGGCACAGGTGGATATGCCACCACTGTCTGCTGAAAATACCGACTCTGCTGCATAGCCTGCACGTAAGCAGCATTGCAGGCCTGCATGACACTAAGCTGGAGATCAGGAGTAAGGTGTTCCGACATGCCCTGCTCAATTTGATTAAAAAAATGATGTGCTGGCCTTTGGAGGTCGGCTTTCACTTGGTCAAGGCTTTTGGTGACCTCCAGGATGCGTGTATTCATTTGGTGTATGGCACTATCCAGTCGGTCACCCATCGCCTTGAGTCCATTATGAAAGACCGAGCTCAAGTGCAAAAACTCAGGCATGAGTGACCTGTCCAAGGCCCTCTGCCGCTTCCGGGAAGAGCCCAAAAAAAGAGGGAGAGGCAGAGACAGAGGACTGGGACAGGGGAACACCTGATGGACCAGCATCCTGGTCTCCAGTCTGTGTGGCAGGCCCACTTGCTGCAGCGCTGCTGGAAGGTTGGGACGGGTCCATGGCTGGTTGATGAAGGATCGCTCCAGAACCAGGGTCAAGAGTGCTGCTTCATGTGCTGTGAAAAAAGAACAAAAAAACACATTACTACAAAACATTTACAATAGTAAAGCGCCAACTCCTGTGGACTAGAAAAATACAGATTAGGCAATCCAACACAACCCATTACACCACAAAAAATACTTACATTCTCTGGG
The DNA here is from genome assembly GCF_032444005.1 of Ranitomeya imitator. NCBI lineage: Eukaryota > Metazoa > Chordata > Amphibia > Anura > Dendrobatidae > Ranitomeya > Ranitomeya imitator. Next base: position 454,938,262 of record NC_091286.1, on the reverse strand, counting down.
CAAGGACCGGTCTCAAAAATGCAAGGATGCGGTGATACTTGTATTTGCGGATCCTTGCTCCAGAACCACTAGGAACACAGCTCTCTTGACGAAGGTCCTTGTTGAAGCGATCCTTCATTGAACGCCACCGTGTTTTGACTTTGAGCACTGTTGAAAAATATAAATAATGGTTAGACAATGCACTTTTGACCGTGATCACACAACTGTGTATAATGAGAGAAACTCCTGAGAATTTCTTTCATCACACACAGTTGTGTGATCCCGGCCAAGTTCACTGCTGCAGCACATCACATTGCAATACTTACAAATTGCATTTTGGACCCGAGTCGGGGCATTGTCCCAGCCTTGCAACATTGCTTTGGCCACCTCATTCCATATCTTCACAAAAAGACCAATAAATAAAAAAGGTGTCTCTACTTCCCTCCCTACCTTTTTGGACATATCATCAATTAGTATCTATGCTTGGAGTCAGCTGATTAAACCCATTGTTCATGGTGGATCATACGTTTTGTTTTTATATGTGTGTCTTGATGTTTGTTATGTATTTATATTAGTATTTATAAATCATCCTTTTGTATGTATTTTCTTGTTGGTATCAGTGCTGTGTTTGTGATTTTCTTTATGTAGGTTTTTATATAATGTATGTGTATATAATCGTTTATGTTTTCGTTCACATCTTGCACTTTATTATTTGCGTTTTTGCACTGCTATTTTATTTGCACTTTAATGCTGCTCGATGGTCACGCCACTTAATTGGCGTTGTTATTATTGTTTTCTTCGCCCATTAGGGTTTTGTTTGCCACAAGTATGGTATTCTACTAATTAATGTTACTTTTATATAGTCAAGCACATGTGTTGTAGCCTTAGTGTTACGTTCCCTGAAGTGTATCTTTTTTTAAAATTGGCACATTCATTATTCTTCACATATTTATATTCCCTGCATCACTTTGGTTTTTTTATGGTATATGTGCCTACATTGTCCCTTGTATACTGTTTTTAAGTGCCGCTTTGCTATTTCTATGGGTTACCTTTATGCACGTCTGCACTTTGGCAGTCTTGGCCATCCACTAGTTCTATCATTCTTATGCGCATGCGCCGCTTATGCGCTTAGTTCGTACCTTTGTGTAGTATTGCGCTGTTGGTTTCTATGGTACCGTTGCATTCGCACTTGTACTGCATACATTCCTTTCCTTCTGATAGAATGGCTTATTTATTTCAGTGCGCATGCGCCGCCTACGCTCCTCTCGTACCATTGGGCTTTATCGCGTTGTTGTTTTCTAGGACATCATTGCGCACGCTTCCAGCTCTTAAAGATGTCCATTGTCTGTTTCACTAGTATCTGGTATTTATTTATCCGCTTTTGTCCTGGCGCCCATCTCCTTATTATATTTACTTTCATTCTCTATTTGTGTCACTGCCGTCATGGTAACGGCTCTTCAGCCGTAATGCGCATGCGCTAGGTACGTCATCTCCGGCCATTTTTATTTTCACTTTTGCACTGCCGTCTCCAACAAACATCCGGCCTCCTTAGGACTCCAACACAGGTGATATCGTTATGTGTGTCTCACTTCCCTGATCTGATTGGTCATGACCACTATTTAATCCCATCCTGGCCAGTACCCAACCACCCCTGGACGAAGCATTTCCTTGCGAAATGCGCGTCGGGTGTGGTGGGTCCCCCGGTTCCTCCTCCTGGTAATTATACCTTTACTTCTGCAGTATGGCATATATGCATCGTTAGGCTGCCTTATTTGTGTCTTATATGCTATAGCATTATCTTGCAAGCAGTTGTCTATGTATATGCTATTTACACTTGTAATAGAGGTAGTACTTTTTCACGTATGTGCTATTGACACACATGGATGTATCACTTATGAGTTAATTTACCGCAGCCACTGCTATACTGTCTTTTTGTGAGGTTGGGCTATATGTGTGGGTCCCACTGTGTTCTTTCCTGCATCAGTGGTTACTGTCCCAATACCTATATATTGTTTTTATGTGTTTTTTTATGTATTGTTCAATAAAGATTATACTTTTTTTATTTATTGGTCTTTTTGTGAAGGTATTTCTTTGGTTTTGATCATATATTTTCCTTCATGACCCCTTGTTCTAGGGATATATTGTTTCGGTGTTTCTTCTTTCACCTCATTCCATAGTTGCTGGATCGTCACATTGCCCGAGTGCTGCGGAACCTGGGTGTCTCACAACGGGACTCGCTCATGGACAAAGGAGATGAGGAGGTCATTTTCAATGAGGTCCTCATCCTGTTCTGGAACCTAAAAAATAAATTAAGACATTAATGTTGGAGAGATTAACATAAGGAAAAGAAAGAAGACAGAGACAGAAAACTGGCATGAATATTGAAAGTCAAGAAAAAAAAGGTAAAGAAAGAGGAAAATAAAGAAATGAACATTCAAGAATAGTAAAGTCAGAATACAATAGTCAGCCAGGTATACGTACACACTGCCACCTTTGCCACCCGAGCGTCTCCATGCTGCTCCTGCTCATCCTCTGCCACAGTGGAAGAACTGCTCTAAAAAAAGGAAAAAAAAATTGCCACACGCTGCCACCTTGCCACCCAAGCGTCTCCACGCTGCTCCTACTCAGCCTCTGCCACAGTGGAAGAACTGCTCTAAAAAAAGGAAAAAAAAATTGACACATGTAGATGTGACAGTGAATACTTACCAATCTGAAGAGGTGAGTACTCACTTCACTGACATGTTTCGCTTGTGCAGGCCCTGGCTGTTGCTCCTCCTCAGAAGACAAAGGACATATAGAGACAAAAAATAGAAAATAAAGGCATTGGCTTTGATATACTCACATTGTTCAGAGTCTTGTTTCCTCAAAGGTGCTTTCCTCTGTCTGGTCTGCTTCCCAGTCTGCTGTATAGTGACCTGCCAATCCCCACTCCTTCCTTTTATCAGTCTGTATGTGGGGGGTGGCTAATCAATGTCTAGACATGTTTTTCTGTGGTGCTACGCATGCGTTCACAAACGCAAGCAAACGCATGTGCTTGCGAACGCATGCGTTGACATAGACCGTAATGCGTTTTTTTGCCGCATTCCTTCCGCTAACAACCGCATACGTTTAAAACCAGCAAATTGACGCCTCTAAAATTACTACATGTAGTGTTTACCGCGCCAAACCACAGACGATAAAACGACGCATGAGTCGTCAAACGCAGCAAAACGCAACCAATCGCAGACATCTGCATCCCTAATGTTAAAGATAGCAATACACGACGCATGCGGAAAATTGCGGCACAAATGCTGCGGACACAACCGCAAATGTGAAACTAGCCTGTTTTTGTGTTAAAAAGCTTGAAAGGAGTCAAATTTGCTCCTAGGAGACCTCAGAATTTTACACGTTTTTCCACAGCAATCAGAGGATTTGCAGTATTGCAATTCATGGCAATTGGAAAATTGATTAGCTGCAAATTGTTTTGTTTTCAATGTAAAACCTGGCGAATTCCAAATTTTAAATAATTAAACAATGTCTAGCATTCCTCCTAAATTCAAAATTGCTGCATGCTTATAGTGGAAGAACAAATTCACCCACTATACTTCCCCAATGGTGTTGAGTCTATAAGTTAACAAACTTCTAAGAGGAAGTCAGCAAAATCCTGAAGTTATTGTTAGATGATTACAAAATATATCATTTGAAACCAGTATAGAATAAGTAAAGCACAACATGTTTATTTGCACAACATAGTCTACATATTCAAAGGGAACCTGTCACCTGAATTTGGCGGGACTGGTTTTGGGTCATATGGGCAGAGTTTTCGGGTGTTTGATTCACCCTTTCCTTACCCGCTGGCTGCATGCTGGCTGCAATATTGGATTGAAGTTCAGTCTCTGTCCTCCTTAGTACACGCCTGCGCAAGGCAAGATTGACTTTTTTAAGTCAAAATGCCAGAATTATGTTCTTTTGGTCGCCACGACATTGCATAAAAACATAATAACGGGCAATCAAAAGAACGTATCTGCTCCAAAATGGTATCATTAAAAACTTCAGCTCCGCATGCAAAATAAAGCCTTCACCCGACCCGAGATCACGAAAAATAGAGACGCTACCGGTATTGGAAAATGGCGCTTTTTTTAATAAAGTTTGGAATTTTTTTTCACCACTTAGATAAAAAAGAACCTAGACATGTTTGGTGTCTATGAACTCGTAATGACATGAAAAATCATAATAGCAGGTCAGTTTTGGCATTTAGTGAACCTAGTAAAAAATCAAAACAAAAAACCACTGTGGGATTGCACTTTTTGTTGCAATTTCACCACACTTTGATTTTTTTTCCTGTTTTTTTAGGACACAATATGTTAAAACCAATGATGTTGTTCAAAAGTACAACTCGTCCCGCAAAAAACAAGCCCTCACATGGCCATATTGACAGAAAAATAAAAAAGTTATGGCTTTGGGAAGAAAGGGAGCAGAAAAAAACCCTGCAAAACAAAAAATAACTCCGGTCATGAAGGGGTTAAAAAGTGTGTGTGTGTGTGTGTGTGTGTGTGTGTGTGTGTGTGTGTGTGTGTGTGTGTGTGTGTGTGTGTGTGTGTGTGTGTGTGTGTGGTCTCATAAAAGAAGATGGCCAGTATGCATAGAATGGTGGAATTGCAAATCTATTACAGTAAATCTCATCTGGATAGGGGGTGGTCTCAGAGAAGTGGTCTTCTGGAGAGGTTTAATTGTATATCTGTTGCAGGAAGGACATCAATGTTTCACTGAATCGACATTAAATAAAGATATATGAATGCCTAGGTCTAAAAAATGCCCTCAGAACAACTTAAAGGGAATGTTACCAGGTTTTTGCTATGCCACCTGAGAACATCATGGTGCAGAGATCTGATTCCAGTGATAGTAACATAGTAACATAGTTAGTAAGGCCGAAAAAAGACATTTGTCCATCCAGTTCAGCCTATATTCCATCATAATAAATACCCAGATCTACGTCCTTCTACAGAACCTAATAATTGTATGATACAATATTGTTCTGCTCCAGGAAGACATCCAGGCCTCTCTTGAACCCCTCGACTGAGTTCGCCATCACCACCTCCTCAGGCAAGCAATTCCAGATTCTCACTGCCCTAACAGTAAAGAATCCTCTTCTATGTTGGTGGAAAAACCTTCTCTCCTCCAGACGCAAAGAATGCCCCCTTGTGCCCGTCACCTTCCTTGGTATAAACAGATCCTCAGCGAGATATTTGTATTGTCCCCTTATATACTTATACATGGTTATTAGATCGCCCCTCAGTCGTCTTTTTTCTAGACTAAATAATCCTAATTTCGCTAATCTATCTGGGTATTGTAGTTCTCCCATCCCCTTTATTAATTTTGTTGCCCTCCTTTGTACTCTCTCTAGTTCCATTATATCCTTCCTGAGCACCGGTGCCCAAAACTGGACACAGTACTCCATGTGCGGTCTAACTAGGGATTTGTACAGAGGCAGTATAATGCTCTCATCATGTGTATCCAGACCTCTTTTAATGCACCCCATGATCCTGTTTGCCTTGGCAGCTGCTGCCTGGCACTGGCTGCTCCAGGTAAGTTTATCATTAACTAGGATCCCCAAGTCCTTCTCCCTGTCAGATTTACCCAGTGGTTTCCCGTTCAGTGTGTAATGGTGATATTGATTCCCTCTTCCCATGTGTATAACCTTACATTTATCATTGTTAAACCTCATCTGCCACCTTTCAGCCCAAGTTTCCAACTTATCCAGATCCATCTGTAGCAGAATACTATCTTCTCTTGTATTAACTGCTTTACATAGTTTTGTATCATCTGCAAATATCGATATTTTACTGTGTAAACCTTCTACCAGATCATTAATGAATATGTTGAAGAGAACAGGTCCCAATACTGACCCCTGCGGTACCCCACTGGTCACAGCGACCCAGTTAGAGACTATACCATTTATAACCACCCTCTGCTTTCTATCACTAAGCCAGTTACTAACCCATTTACACACATTTTCCCCCAGACCAAGCATTCTCATTTTGTGTACCAACCTCTTGTGCGGCACGGTATCAAACGCTTTGGAAAAATCGAGATATACCACGTCCAATGACTCACCGTGGTCCAGCCTATAGCTTACCTCTTCATAAAAACTGATTAGATTGGTTTGACAGGAGCGATTTCTCATAAACCCATGCTGATATGGAGTTAAACAGTTATTCTCATTGAGATAATCCAGAATAACATCCCTCAGAAACCCTTCAAATATTTTACCAACAATAGAGGTTAGACTTACTGGCCTATAATTTCCAGGTTCACTTTTAGAGCCCTTTTTGAATATTGGCACCACATTTGCTATGCGCCAGTCCTGCGGAACAGACCCTGTCGCTATAGAGTCACTAAAAATAAGAAATAATGGTTTATCTATTACATTACTTAGTTCTCTTAGTACTCGTGGGTGTATGCCATCCGGACCCGGAGATTTATCTATTTTAATCTTATTTAGCCGGTTTCGCACCTCTTCTTGGGTTAGATTGGTGACCCTTAATATAGGGTTTTCATTGTTTCTTGGGATTTCACCTAGCATTTCATTTTCCACCGTGAATACCGTGGAGAAGAAGGTGTTTAATATGTTAGCTTTTTCCTCGTCATCTACAACCATTCTTTCCTCACTATTTTTTAAGGGGCCTACATTTTCAGTTTTTATTCTTTTACTATTGATATAGTTGAAGAACAGTTTGGGATTAGTTTTACTCTCCTTAGCAATGTGCTTCTCTGTTTCCTTTTTGGCAGCTTTAATTAGTTTTTTAGATAAAGTATTTTTCTCCCTATAGTTTTTTAGAGCTTCAATGGTGCCATCCTGCTTTAGTAGTGCAAATGCTTTCTTTTTACTGTTAATTGCCTGTCTTACTTCTTTGTTTAGCCACATTGGGTTTTTCCTATTTCTAGTCCTTTTATTCCCACAAGGTATAAACCGCTTACACTGCCTATTTAGGATGTTCTTAAACATTTCCCATTTATTATCTGTATTCTTATTTCTGAGGATATTGTCCCAGTCTACCAGATTAAGGGCATCTCTAAGCTGTTCAAACTTTGCCTTCCTAAAGTTCAATGTTTTTGTGACTCCCTGACAAGTCCCCCTAGTGAAAGACAGAAAGACAGGTGAAACTGCACAATATTGTGGTCGCTATTTCCTAAATGCCCAACCACCTGCAGATTTGTTATTCTGTCAGGTCTATTAGATAGTATTAGGTCTAAAAGTGCTGCTCCTCTGGTTGGACTCTGCACCAATTGTGAAAGATAATTTTTCTTGGTTATTAGCAGAAACCTGTTGCCTTTATGGGTTTCACAGGTTTCTGTTTCCCAGTTAATATCCGGGTAGTTAAAGTCCCCCATAACCAGGACCTCATTATGGGTTGCAGCTTCATCTATCTGCTTTAGAAGTAGACTTTCCATGCTTTCTGTTATATTTGGGGGTTTGTAACAGACCCCAATGAGAATTTTGTTACCATTTTTCCCTCCATGAATTTCAACCCATATGGACTCGACATCCTCATTCCCTTCGCTAATATCCTCCCTTAAAGTGGACTTTAGACAAGACTTTACATAGAGACAAACCCCTCCTCCTCTCCGATTTTTACGATCCTTTCTAAACAGACTGTAACCCTGTAAGTTAACTGCCCAGTCATAGCTTTCATCTAACCATGTCTCGGTTATTCCCACTATGTGATGTATGATGTATCACTTTACTTTGTACTTTGTATCACTTTACTTTGCTGATTGCTGCCGGTTTGACTAAACACTGTTTTATCTACTGAAATCCACCAGTTCTCTGAATGCTGAGCTCTATATAACCCCGCCTACACAACTGATTGGCAGCTTTCTGTATACACTGTGCATAGGCAGAAAGCTGCCAATCAGTGGTGGAGGAGAGATTAATTAATATTAATATGGGCGCTACATGGCAACAGTTTTACTAGTCCTTTAGTGATAATCTCCAGTTGATAATACAGTGATTTTATCAAAATTACATCCAGCAGACCAGTAAGTGATACATCTCTGAAATCAGTGTCTCTGCCCCTGCATTACACTGCTCTCTGATCAGGTAACAAAAACCTAGAGAAAGATTTCCTTAAAAAAATGATGCATATGCATAACAGAGTATAGTTGAAATTTCCTCAAACGCAAATTTGCATAAAACTCTTATTTATATAAACCCTACGTCTTTTTTTTAGGGGGTCCCCTATTTTAATAACTAGGAAAGGCTAAGTATATAGTTGTGAGCTGATATTAATCCGCCCCCCCCCCCCCCCCAGCTGTTTGCTTTCCCTCTGCTGGTTAATAAAATGTCGTGGGACCCCTCACATTTCTTTTTCTGATAGGATTCTATATCCTAAAATAAACATGAACTGTAAACTACACACAAAAAAACACTCATTATATATCTAACTCACATATTTATATTTATCTTTTTGTATCTATCTATCTATCTATCTATCTATCTATCTATCTGTCTGTCTGTCTGTCTGTCTACCTATATCTTGAAGAATATTTCCTTTAAAAACTATGTGTAAATGACAGATAAATCGCTCTACGTAAAAGTTCACGTTAAAATCGCATTGCAATCGGAGAGCATTTTCATGTAAATCAGATACTAGTTGTCCAAAATCGGATTGTGCTTGTATGAAAATCCCGTGACACTCGTCCCACTTTTCTGGACCAAAATTGGACCGTTTTTTCATGGTGATGGGTATGAGCCCTTAGAGCAGTGCTCCCCAACTCCGGTCCTCAAGAGCCCCCAACAGGTCATGTTTTCAGGATTTCCTTAGTATTGCCCAGGAGATAATTGCATCACCTGGAAAGGCAAGAATTCCATCACCTGTGCAATACTAAGGAAATCCTGAATACATGACCTGTTGGGGGCTCTTGAGGACCGGCAGGGGCGTAACAACTGCGGTCGCAGGGGTCGCGACTGCGACGGGGCCCGCAGTGCTTTCAGGGCCCGCGCAGTCCAGCAAACAAGTAGCAGGGGAAACAAAGGACTAGGAGACAAGTCACGCACGCATTCTGCTGGCCACGCCCACAGCTTCCCCAGACTTTCAGCAGTGTGTGGAGAGTGGGCGTGTCCGTGAAGGACGTGACCTAGCAGAACGGCTGGGCTGTCACTGACTGAAGCTGGAGAGATGGAAGAAGGCAGCAGCTGGTGAGTGATGTGCTGCTTACACCTGACACACACACACACGAACACACACACACACACACACACACACCTACCTGTTCTATGTGCACAGGACCTGTGATGAGGTCACAGGAGGGGAGGAGTCAGGGGTCACATGATCAGTGGCCTCAGTGTATGCACTATGCAGGACTCTGCTGTGCTTGATTGTCATGGTGCTGAATGAGGGGATGTTTATGTAACAGAGCCGTGTGTGTACAAGGTGTACAGAGCGGAGCCGTGTATGTGTGTAGTGGAGCAATGTGTACGAGGTGTACGGAGCGGAGTCAGGTGTGTACGAGGTCTACAAATCTGATCCGAGGGTGAAAGAGGTGAGCAGATTCATGTATGTATGGAGTGGTGCTGCGTGTTTAAGAGGTGTATAGAGCGGAGCCGCGTGTGGACGGGGTGGACGGAGCGGAGAAGCGTGTGTGTGAGGTGTATGGGACGGAGCTGCGTGTGTACAAGTGTAAGGAGCGGAGCTGCGTGTGTGTATGAGGTGTACGGAGCACAGCCGCGTGTGTACAAGGTGTACGGAGCAGAGCCGCGTGTGTACAAGGTGTACGGAACAGAGCCGCGTGTGTACAAGGTGTATGGAACAGAGCCGCGTGTGTGCAAGGTGTACGGAGCAGAGCCGCGTGTGTACAAGGTGTATGGAACAGAGCCGCGTGTGTACAAGGTGTACGGAGCAGAGCCGTGTGTGTACAAGGTGTACGGAGCAGAGCCGTGTGTGTACAAGGTGTACGGAGCAGAGCCGTGTGTGTACGGGTTCTCGGAGCGAAGCCGTGTGTGTACGGGCTGTACACGGCTGTGGGCAGAGCCCAGCATGTGCACTGTGGGGGAGTATTGCGTGTACTCGCCAGCATCAGAATGTGCAGTGCGCATGCTCCGGAACCGACCAGTACACCGAATACACCCCCACACTGCACAGGTCTGGAAATGACGCACTGCAGCGTCATACCAGGAAGAAACAGCACACAAATTTCAAACGCCGGGAGTGCGCCTGGAATTAGAGCGAGGGAGGACATATTACTATAGGGACATGTTAGTTATAAAATCATTTTTCTCAGCGAGTACAGGGCAGTATTAGGTCAGACTATACAACATTGCAACACAACTATAGTGTGCGAAATGAATAGGGAAAATGTGAATTTCGGTGGGAAATATTTTGGCGCGGGGGGGGCCCCATTTGAAAGTTCGCATCGGGGCCCCTCACTTTGTAGTTACGCCACTGAGGACCGGAGTTGGGGAGCACTGCCTTAGGGTATAAATCACTTGTAATAAGCAAAAATGATGCAACACAACACATAAAAAAGAGCAAAATAAAAGATAAAATATAGCTCTCATGGAAAGAGGCTAAAACTGGAACATACAGTGGGGCAAAAAAGTATTTAGTCAGTCAGCAATAGTGCAAGTTCCACCACTTAAAAAGATGAGAGGCGTCTGTAATTTACATCATAGGTAGACCTCAACTATGGGAGACAAACTGAGAAAAAAAAATCCAGAAAATCACATTGTCTGTTTTTTTAACATTTTATTTGCATATTATGGTGGAAAATAAGTATTTGGTCAGAAACAAACAATCAAGATTTCTGGCTCTCACAGACCTGTAACTTCTTCTTTAAGAGTCTCCTCTTTCCTCCACTCATTACCTGTAGTAATGGCACCTGTTTAAACTTGTTATCAGTATAAAAAGACACCTGTGCACACCCTCAAACAGTCTGACTCCAAACTCCACTATGGTGAAGACCAAAGAGCTGTCAAAGGACACCAGAAACAAAATTGTAGCCCTGCACCAGGCTGGGAAGACTGAATCTGCAATAGCCAACCAGCTTGGAGTGAAGAAATCAACAGTGGGAGCAATAATTAGAAAATGGAAGACATACAAGGCCACTGATAATCTCCCTCGATCTGGGGCTCCACGCAAAATCCCACCCCGTGGGGTCAGAATGATCACAAGAACGGTGAGCAAAAATCCCAGAACCACGCGGGGGGGACCTAGTGAATGAACTGCAGAGAGCTGGGACCAATGTAACAAGGCCTACCATAAGTAACACACTACGCCACCATGGACTCAGATCCTGCAGTGCCAGACGTGTCCCACTGCTTAAGCCAGTACATGTCCGGGCCCGTCTGAAGTTTGCTAGAGAGCATTTGGATGATCCAGAGGAGTTTTGGGAGAATGTCCTATGGTCTGATGAAACCAAACTGGAACTGTTTGGTAGAAACACAACTTGTCGTGTTTGGAGGAAAAAGAATACTGAGTTGCATCCATCAAACACCATACCTACTGTAAAGCATGGTGGTGGAAACATCATGCTTTGGGGCTGTTTCTCTGCAAAGGGGCCAGGACGACTGATCCGGGTACATGAAAGAATGAATGGGGCCATGTATCGTGAGATTTTGAGTGCAAACCTCCTTCCATCAGCAAGGGCATTGAAGATGAAACGTGGCTGGGTCTTTCAACATGACAATGATCCAAAGCACAACGCCAGGGCAACGAAGGAGTGGCTTCGTAAGTAGCATTTCAAGGTCCTGGAGTGGCCTAGCCAGTCTCCAGATCTCAACCCTATAGAAAACCTTTGGAGGGAGTTGAAAGTCCGTGTTGCCAAGCGAAAAGCCAAAAACATCACTGCTCTAGAGGAGATCTGCATGGAGGAATGGGCCAACATACCAACAACAGTGTGTGGCAACCTTGTGAAGACTTACAGAAAACGTTTGACCTCTGTCATTGCCAACAACGGATATATTACAAAGTATTGAGATGAAATTTTGTTTCTGACCAAACACTTATTTTCCACCATAATATGCAAATAAAATGTTAAAAAAACAGACAATGTGATTTTCTGGATTTTTTTTTCTCAGTTTGTCTCCCATAGTTGAGGTCTACCTATGATGTAAATTACAGACGCCTCTCATCTTTTTAAGTGGTGGAACTTGCACTATTGCTGACTGACTAAATACTTTTTTGCCCCACTGTATAAAATATGGTGGAATATCTCATACATTGCACAATATCAAGAGCAGCAGAACACAAATCTGTAAAGATTATAACAAAATGGTTATGTGGCCATTCATCAATACCCCATCTGTATGGATGTCTGTTCTGACAAAGTAGTAAAGGTTGCAGCTGATGAGCTGCTGCTTACTGGCTTCAGATGGTACATGACCAGTGATGAGCGAATATACTTGTTAATCGAGATTTCCCGAGCCGGCTCAGGGGGCCTCCGAGTATTTTTTAGTGCTCGGAGATTTAGTTTTCATCGCCTCAGCTGAATGATTTACATCTGTTAGCCAGCATAAGTACATGTGGGGGTTGCCTGGTTCTAGGGAATCCCCACATGTAATCAAGCTGGCTAAGAGATGTAAATCATTCAGCTGAGATGAGGAAAACTAAATTTCCGAGCACTAAAAAATACTCGGCGGTCACCCGAGTGTGCTCTGGAAATCTCGAATAACGAGTATATTCGCTCATCACTATACATGACGCAATGATGTTGCATCACACTCGGGAACAGTGACGCCAACATTGCTGGAATGGCACCACTGAAATAGGTGAGTGTACAAGTTAATGAGTTTGTAATTAGGGGCCTGGCTTGATAAAGTTCGGGTTGTACCATAGTGGTAAATCTCTTTAAAATTGTAATTGGTAGGGGAAGCTTTGCAGTTGATTTATTTTTCACGTGTGAATAATCACTGCTGAAACATGCACACGTTCAGTATTTGGTCAGTATTTTACATCAGTATTTGTAAGCCGAAACCAGGAGTGGGTGATAAATATAGAAGTGGTGACGTGTTTCTATTATAAATTTTCCTCTGATTGTTCCACTCTTGATACAGATGTAAAATACTGACTAAATACTGAATGTGTGAATGTGGCTTACAGCTGACACTGACTAAACCACTCATGAAAATCTGATAAAAAACCACTGATGAACAATGGTCCATACTTTAACATCCGAGAAAAATCACAGATTTTGACAATAGCCTGACTGCTTGGTATAATTTTCACAATTAAGCTCATATTGGTAGCAATTGATTTTTTTTTAGATTACCTTGACACAAAAAAGCTGTTAAAATGTGTAAAAGCTGAACAAGTGATTGCCATGTAGAAGAATCAAAAGAATAGTGAAAAATTGTGAACATTCACAGTCAGAAACAAGGTCTCCACATATCAAAATACAATATTAAAAATATGGAATTTAAATCAAGTTTTATAATGAAGGAAACATTGTGCTATGCAATTTAAGTTAATCTAGAAGAGTATTCACAGGAAGAAGCTCATTAGGATCCATTCTGGACTGTCCTGTGCGTCACCGTGAATGTTAACTAGTTAGATATCACTTTGGTAACAGAACAAGAATTTTGTGATTGGCCATCTGTTTTAATTAGCTACTTTCTGAAATGGAAACAGGTGCAGAGCATTGTAGTGCCGCTGCCGCACTTGCACTGGCTGTCAGCACCCCACTGTCACACTTTAATGGGATAGAATACTGTAAATTCCAGGATCCTTTCTTCCTGAAAATCTGAATGTCAGAATGTTCGGATTTACTGGAGTGGAAACAATTCCAGGGGTTCTGGAATTCCTGCAGGTGTGAAAAATCCCTTTTAGTGCATATCCCATATAGTCTAGAATATGACACCTAACATGTATGCTTGGCTTCATTGTCTATGTGAGTGACATATATGGACCGTCACTGCAGGAAAAGAGTCCCTCAACACACAGGGGATTGCACGCAGCTAATTCGATTACTCCCCCATGATGATACTGGATTGCAATGACTTACAATGTGCACTTAGTGATGACTTGATCTACTCCAAGACCTGGCATAAAACTGAGTGTATGTTTTTAAGGCCTCCTTCACACTTCTGTATCAAACACGTATGTGAAAAATCTGTACCGGTGTCATCACTGCCATCAGTGTCATGGATGCAATCCGTGTGCAATGCATGTTTTTCACAGACCCATAGACTTTGATTGGCCCTTGTTATCTATGCTGCCAGAAAAAAAAAAAAAACATTTCTCAATGTTTTATGCATGGACGCTTGGTGCATGTAAAAACATGGACATGTGCATAGCACCGTAAGGCATCCGTGAAAAAAACAGATATCACACGTACTGGAGACATGGACATGTGAATGGGGTCTGAGTGTTATTTAGCTACAGTTATATGTCCTCTATAATAAAATGGTCATTTTCATATGACACGTTATATATGTATATACACCCCATATATTTTGAACCACATTCACTATTATTGCTCTGCGACATAGCAGCTACTTAACCTGCAGTAACATGTGACTGGTGTCTAGTCGCAAGCACTTTGCTAGTGCAGGTGTAGTGGACCCTGTGTCTCATCATAAACTGAGGAGGGATGCGCGCCTAAGCTAGGAAACTACTGAAACAGATGGTTTCCTACCTTCCATACTACGGAAATACACTGTATGACGAAAACAAACTTTCTTGGGGTCCAGTGGACCTCATTGGACTAATTAGGGTTTAATACCAATATACCTAATAGAGATCTTAAAGAGGACCTGTCAAAATGCAAAAATTGACCAGATTTTGCTTGCGCTCGTGAATATTTAATTTTTATTTCAAATCCACCAAACAGTTATGGGCATTTTTACTTAGTGCTAAATTATAGGGTCTTTACAAGGCTCACTGGATTTTCTGGGGCTGTGTCTTTAGGCTGCAATATATTATTACCCTTTTATCAACTTAGCTTGGCTAAAGCCTTAAAAATTAGTCTCACATCACAAACCCGATTTCTTTAGCGAGGCTCTAGGAGTGCTGAACGCTTATGGAGGAAAACTCGCACACCAGAAGACTTCATACACTTCAAATTTATGTTAAAAACCTATAACTCTGCCCTTCATATTGCCAAACAGACCTACTTCACCACTCTGATCTCCTCACTATCCAACAACCCCAAGATACTTTTTGACACTTTTCAGTCCCTCCTCAGGCCAAAAGCTCAAGCCCCTATCACAGACATTTGTGCTGATGACCTGGCCTCCCACTTTATAGAGAAAATAGACAATATCTGTCAGGAAATCCGCTCCCAGACACCAAGTTCAGTGACTCCCATCCCTCCCTGCATCTCCCCTGGCTCACTCTCCACATTTGATCCCGTCACAGAAGAAGAAGTCTCCAGGCTCCTCTCTTCTTCTCGTCCGACCACATGCTCTACCGACCCCATTCCCTCTCATCTCCTCCAGTCTCTCTCTCCAGTCGTCACTACTCGCCTAACTACAATCTTTAATCTCTCACTCTCCTCAGGCATTTTCCCGTCCTCCTTCAAACACTCTATCATTACTCTGTTACTAAAGAAACCCACCCTCGGCCCATCCTGCACAAACAACTACAGACCGGTCTCCAATCTCCCCTTCATCTCTAAACTCTTGGAGCGCCTAGTCTACTCCCGCCTTACCCGTTACCTCTCCATTCACTCCCTCCTAGACCCTTCACAGTCCGGCTTCCGCCCCTACACTCGACAGAAACTGCACTCATCAAAGTGACCAGCGACCTTCTGACAGCAAAATGCAACGGTGACCAATCTCTGCTCATTCTTCACGATCTTTCTGCAGCTTTCAACACTGTTGACCACCCTCTCTTACTCTCTAGGCTCCAGTCACTTGGCATTAAGGACAATGCTCTCTCCTGGTTCTCCTCCTATCTTTCTGACCGCTCCTTCAGTGTTCTGTTCTCTTGCTCCACTTCATCTCCTCTTCCTCTCACTGTCAGGGTACCCCAGGGCTCAGTCCTTGGCCCCCTTCTCTTCTCCCTCTACACGGCCCCAATTGGACAGACTATCAGCAGATTTGGCTTTCAGTACCATCTTTATGCTGACGACACACAACTATATACGTCATCCCCTGGCCTTACTCCTGCTGTACTATAGAACACCACTGACTGTCTGTCAGCAGTCTCTGACATCATGTCCGCTCTCGATCTGAAACTCAACCTCTCCAAAACTGACCTTCTTCTGCTCCCATCATCTACTAACCTCCCTAAACCTGACGTTTCCCTCTCCGTGGGTGGCACCATAATAACACCCCGGCAGCAGGTACGCTGTCTGGGTGTTATGTTTGACTCTGATCTCTCCTTCACATCCCATATACAATCTCTTGCCCACTCATGCCGCTTACACCTAATGAACATCTCAAGAATCCACCCTTTTCTCACTATAGAAACAACAAAAACCCTCACTGTCGCCCTGATCCACTCCCGCCTGGACTACTGCAACGCTCTATTAATTGGCCTCTCCCTCACTCGACTTTCCCCTCTCCAGTCTATTCTTAATGCAACAGCCAAGGTTGTCTATCTAGCTAATCGTTACTCAAACACGTCTGCTCTTCACCAGTCATTACACTGGCTGCCCATTCATTACAGGATACAATTCAAAGTACAGTCATGGCCAAAAGTATTGACACCCCTGCAATTCTATCAGATAATACTAATTTTCTTCCTGAAAATGATTGCAATCACAAATTATTTGGTATTATTATCTTCATTTAATTTGTCTTAAATGAAAAAAACACAAAAGAGAATGAAGCAAAAAGCAAAGCATTGATCATTTCACACAAAACTCCAAAAATGGGCCAGACAAAAGTATTGGCACACTCAGCCTAATACTTGGTTGCACAACCTTTAGCCAAAATAACTGCGACCAACCACTTCCGGTAACCATCAAAGAGTTTCTTACAATGCTCTGCTGGAATTTTAGACAATTCTTCTTTGTCAAACTGCTCCAGGTCCCTGATATTTGAAGGGTGCCTTCTCCAAACTGCCATTTTTAGATCTCTCCACAGGTGTTGTATGGGATTCAGGTCTGGACTCATTGCTGGCCACCTTAGAAGTCTCCAGTGCTTTCTCTCAAACCATTTTCTAGTGCTTTTTGAAGTGTGTTTTGGGTCATTGTCCTGCTGGAAGACCCATGACCTCTGAGGGAGACCCAGCTTTCTCACACTGGGCCCTATATTATGCTGCAAAATTTGTTGGTAGTCTTCAGACTTCATAATGCCATGCACACGGTCAAGCAGTCCAGTGCCAGAGGCAGCAAAGCAACCCCAAAACATCAGGATACCTCCGCCATGTTTGACTGTAGGGACCGTGTTCTTTTCTTTGAATGCCTCTTTTTTTTCTCCTGTAAACTGTATGTTGATGCCTTGGCCCAAAAAGCTCTACTTTTGTCTCATCTGACCAGAGAACATTCTTCCAAAACGTTTTAGGCTTTTTCAGGTAAGTTTTGGCAATCTCCAGCCTGGCTTTTTTATGTCTCGGGGTAAGAAGTGAGGTCTTCCTGGGTCTCCTACCATACAGTCCCTTTTCATTCAGACGCCAATGGACAGTACGGGTTGACACTGTTGTACCCTCGGACTGCAGGGCAGCTTGAACTTGTTTGGATGTTAGTCTAGGTTCTTTATCCAACATCCGCACAATCTTGCGTTGAAATCTCTTGTCAATTTTTCTTTTCCGTCCACATCTAGGGAGGTTAGCCACAATGCCATGGGCTTTAAACTTCTTGATGACACTGCGCACGGTAGACGCAGGAATATTCAGGTCTTTGGAGATGTACTTGTAGCCTTGAGATTGCTCATGCTTACTCACAATTTGGTTTCTCAAGTCCTCAGACAGTTCTTTCGGCTTCTTTCTTTTCTCCATGCTCAATGTGGTACACACAAGGACACAGGACAGAGGTTGAGTCAACTTTAATCCATGTCAACTGGCTGCAAGTGTGATTTAGTTATTGCCAACACCTGTTAGGTGCCACAGGTAAGTTACAGGTGCTGTTAATTACACAAATTAGAGAAGCATCACATGATTTTTCGAACAGTGCCAATACTTTTGTCCACCCCCTTTTTTATGTTTGGTGTAGAATTATATCCAATTTGGCTTTAGGACAATTCTTTTTGTGTTTTTTCATTTAAGACAAATTAAATGAAGATAATAATACCAAATAATTTGTGTTTGCTATCATTTTCAGGAAGAAACTGAGTATTATCTG
Organism: Ranitomeya imitator; assembly: GCF_032444005.1. Classification (NCBI taxonomy): domain Eukaryota; kingdom Metazoa; phylum Chordata; class Amphibia; order Anura; family Dendrobatidae; genus Ranitomeya; species Ranitomeya imitator. Next base: position 454,920,082 of record NC_091286.1, on the reverse strand, counting down.
ACAGAATTGCAGGGGGTGTCAATACTTTTGGCCATGACTGTACTTGTTCTCACCCACAAAGCTCTTCACAGTGCAGAACCCACTTACATCTCCTCCCTCATTTCTGTCTATCGGCCTAACCGACCTCTTCGCTCTGCAAATGACTTTCGACTAACGGCTGCACTAATCCGTACCTCTCACTCCCGACTACAAGACTTCTCCCGTGCTGTGCCAATCCTCTGGAATGCTCTACCCCAAGAAATTAGGACCGTCCACAATTTGCATAGTTTTAGGCGCTCCCTCAAAACACATTTGTTCAGAGCGGCCTATCATGTTCCCTAATCAGTTATTTTGTTTGTGGGTAGCCCATTCACTACTTCCATCTATCCCCCACTCCCTGAAGATGGCTGGACCATCATTGTAAATACATCATTATAAATACACACCTGTACTTTGTATTTCCCCACCTCATTGTAGATTGTAAGCTCTCACGAGCAGGGTCGTCTTGTGTTGCTCTAATTATTGTATTGTTAACATTGTTACTTATGACTGTTGTGTTTGAAGCTGTTAAACTGTAAATCGCTGCGGAATATGTTGGCGCTATATAAATAAAGATTATTATTATTAGTGCTAACTAAAAAGGCCTATATCTTTTGAAAACTTATAGCAGATTTAAAAAAAAGAAAATTAGAGAGAATACTCAGGAGATGAGTGGAAATAAGATAAGAGCAAAATGTAACAATTTTGGATCTGGTGGCAGATCCTCTGTAACCTGGCAGCCATAGTGAGATAAAACGATCTAAATTGCTGATTTTGATCATTTTGTAAGATTGTCATTTCAAAATGGTACAAGAATGATCATTTTTGTGGCATCCCAGGAGTCTGGGTAACACAGTGTTATTGCCTTCCTCTTGGGGAGGGTGATGCAATGCCTGGAAGCGAAGAGGATCCCTTTAACATGTAGCACATACATGCAACATGTTCTGACTCCAGGCCGGAAGGGGACTCCAGACCCGGTTTCAGGGGAACTTCCCTATATGTGTTCTGGCTTGGAGGAGTAGTTAGTTTAGTTTGCAGAGAGTGTGAAGGAGGAAGGAGACAGGAGAAGTGAGGAGCTGGAGGGGAGCTGCGACTGGGCTGCCTCCACGCTGAAGCGCAGGAACCAGACACTGTGTAATAAATATACTGGAAAATTCAGGAGTCTCTTTGCGTGGAACAAGGCAATACAGAACACAGTTTGCAGGTGAAAAAGTCTATATTATAAACACACGGTGCTTGAAACAGAGAAAACTCAAGTCCAAAACACTAAAACAACTTAACAAGTCTGTAGGAAATCTCAGGGAGAAATGCAATCAGCAGTCTGTAAAACACAGTCTATACTTGAGAATGCTGGAAAAAAATAAGTCCATGTCTAGTCCATGCACGGATAAGCAAGTCCAATCAAAGTGTTAAATTATCCAGGAAGGCCTGGGTAGAAGTCTTAGATTAATCAGAGCAGTCCAGAGCTTTGCAGCTAATTAAATGAAGCTGTACCAGAGCAGCAACCAGCTTACATGTTTAGCAATAGCAGGTGTAGGTCAGCGGCATAGAAGAAGCAACACGAGCAGTCTGGAGCAGGAGGTGCGCTGGCACAGATGGATGCACCAGGATCTCAGAGAGAGGAGCAGAGTGTTCACACAGGTTTGCAGGAGCAGCCAGAAAGCCAGGAAGTCACCAGGAACAAGAACACCAACAGAATACTCAAGCACAGACTAGCGTATGGGGTGGAATTATAAGGAAGGAAGACAAAGTGCACATGAAACAAAAGACACCATCTTGGAAAAGGGCAGGCATGCCCAAAAGGTAACCAAAAACCATTCAGAGTCCTGACACATCGGGAGCCTGAGGCTGTGTGGGACCGTATGCTCCACTGCAGAAACTGGAAGGCAGGAGATTAAATGTCGCTTGTCCACAACTACACCTGAAGGCACAGCAGCATAGGGAGCCCAGAGTTGTTGCCGTAGAGTCACTTGTAAAAAGGCTTGCGTTGCCTGCCATGTGAGTACTGTCCTAGAACAGAGAGAGAGGACCTTGTGAGAAGCCTCAGGCAGCAAGTGACGCACATTGCAGCACAGTAGGGAAGGCTTCCAACCCCCACCTGGCCAAGGGGGGCTCCAAATCGCTTCTAGGCTACCCGGACCTTTCCACCACCTGTGATCCGTACACTGGACTGTGGCTGTATACCATCATTAAAAGGTAAAGAGACTGCAATATTGTGTCCTCCAATTTATTCCCAGCACTACATCATCTGTCATCTTTACCCACTATACCGGGAGCCCTGGGGAACATGCTTCACCTGTGAGAAGTGATACCATCCCTGTTGCAGTACCATCATCCCCAGTGGACCCCTTTAAGCAGCGTTGGTCATCCCTGACCAAATACTACAGGTGGCGTCGCGAGCATTCTTTATTCAAAACAACCCCTTTAAAGACTTTCCCTTTAACTTGGACCCCCAAGGCCATGGACCAGGTCACTGCCACCGTGACTACCCCTTTAATGACCACGGATGCTGCCCGAGTACCCCAGGGTCCTAGCGGGCGCTCCATTTGCAATAACTGAGAGCAAACTGTTGTACGCCAAAACATGGATAGGTCATGCTGGGTTTTTCTGACTGCAATGGCTGAAAACTAGATGTGTTTGGTAGGATTAGTTAATTACTGCCACTTTGTGCAGGTGTATTATATTTTTTCGAATAAATGTTTTTTCTCTGCTAGTTTAGTCTGGCATGTTGATGGTTGGATTGGCCATACAAACAATCTGATGTACAAATGAGCGGTGTTCGAGTTGAACTGTTCACCAATTTCAAATTCGAGCTGTTTTGGGCGGTGTTCGAGTCATTCGTCGAACTCAAACAATTTGCTTAAAATTCAGCTGTTCCAGTTTCTGTTTGATAACTGTTCGTTTACCAAAAGCCTAACTTGATTTGCACATTAAAACTGTTTATCATTGTTAATAGACTGTTTAAGTGTATAGTAAGCGGGGGGAGGGGCGGGGGATAGATCTGTGCTAAAATAATGCCCATCTCCATTTTTTTTTCTTTCCTGCATTTACAGTGGGGCGGTGCAGTCTCTCAGCCTATCAGCAGTGCACACACACACAGCAATGTGCATGTGATGCACACAAGCAAGGGCATGTGTCATCGGCTGTGTATGTCACATGTCACTTCTTGCCCTATAAGAACCAGCCATTTTCCCCGCCGCCACCATTTCCTCACTGCGAATTTTCTGACACATAGGTTTAGGGAGTCGGGACTAGTTGTAATATCAGCCTTTTTCAGGGTAGGTTACAGCAGTTCATAACACTTTTTGCCAGGCAGGTCTGTGTCAGTGCTGTGCAAGTGTTTGTCACAGCATTTGGTGTAATCTAGCTCAGCCAATCCTTTTGGGCTAGTAGCATTGTCTGGTAGTCATCTGAGTAGCCCTCCTGTGAAGCTAGCTACACCTCCTGTGTATCTAAATTTTTACTGCGTCTAACGCAGGAAATCGTTTTGGGCCTAGTAGCAGTGTCTGCACGTCAGCGGAGTAGCCCACTTGGGAAGCTAACTGCACCGCCTGTGTATCTAAATTTTTACTGCATCTAACCCAGTAAATCTTTTTGGGCTTAGTAGCAGTGTCTGCAAGTCAGCGGAGTAGCCCACCTGTGAAGCTAACTGCACCGCCTGTGTATCTAAATTTTTACTGCATCTAACCCAGTAAATAGTTTTGGGCTTAGGAGCAGTGTCTGCACGTCAGCAGAATAGCCCGCCTGTGAAGCTAACTACACCGCCTGTTTGGCCACTCAGCTCTGCTCGGTTTTCATCCATCGTTTTTTGTGCCAACAACTACAGATACAGAGTTGCCAATTTGTTAAGCACCAAAATGAGTGGCAAAAGGCCTGCTGCTGGTGGATAGGGGAATAGGCGTGTTGGAAAGGGAAAAAAGGTTGTGTCCGTGGGGTAGGTGGTAAAGCAACAGTAACATCTGCAGAAGAAAGACCATCTTCCAGCCAAAGTAAGATGTCTACTTCTTTTCGTGGACAATCTGATATGATCCCTTTCTTACGAGCATCACTACAAATTCCAGATGAGGCACAAAAACAGCAGGTGCTTGAACGGATATCAAGTGCTCATTCAACTGGGCTCTCCTCCATGTCAACTTCAACATCAAAACAACTCCAGTCTTCAGAGGTGTCACACCAATCACACTTGCTTCCTCACAGCTCCCAAGTCTCCAGCCGCCCTTCTGAGTATGGGGTAACACAGATGGTTGAGTCTGCAGAGCTGTTTACTCATTCTATAGCCTGGGAATCAGATGTCTGCTCCAGAGCTTCTGTGAATCCAGACGAGGAAATGAAATGCACTGATGCCCAGAATCTTTGTGGGTTGGATCCAGGCCCAGATGAAGAATGTTCCGAGCATTATGTAGACCCTCGTTCCCAAACTGTAACTCCTGTTGGTGGAGACAATGAGGAAGATGATGATGAGACTGAGATACCTGATTGGAATAAAAACTTGACTTTTTGGTCAGGGCAGGAAGAGGTTAGCTCTGAGGACGATGGGTGTGAGAACACACAGGATGATGATGACGAGGTTGGAGACCCCACTTACTGCCTACCCACAGTCCGCCAGTCCATGAGGTAAGCAGAGGAGGTGGAGGAGGATGCTAGTGACGAGTCTGACGACGAGGTTAGTTTGCGCCTTCCTGTACAGAGACGGAGTACTGGAAGCATGTCAACAACTGCATCCTCAACCCCAACTGTGCCTCTGAGCAGAAGTCGTGGTGGCTCTTCAGGTCGCACGGGCTCTAAGCCTTGCATAGCCTGGGAATTTTTTGAGATCGCAAAGGATGAGCCAACTCATGTTGTCTGTAAGATTTGTCACCAAAATCTCAGTAGAGGCCAAAAAATGACTAGTTTGAGTACTTCATTCATGAACTGTCACATGGATATCAGGCATAAGTTGCAGTGGGAAGCTCACTGTGCTACAAGGCGGCCTAATGGGCCGGGTCAACCATCGTCTGCCCCATTAAGTGCATCTGTGTCCTCTTCATCCTCTGTGACTGTGGGGACAGCAGTCGCACACGGTTTTGGATGCAGACCTTCCACCTCTTTACCCGCAACAGCCAGTGTGATTGGCAGGTCGTCAGGACATTTGCAAGTGGAAACACCTGCTGGTGTTGAGTGCTCTCTGACATCGGGACCACATTTTGATCAAGGCAACATAACACCTTCCTCACAGACCAGCAGTTTGTCGGGGACACCCTACTCAACCCCGTCTAAGCACGGCAGCCAGCCCTCAGTCCCTCAGATGTGGAGAAGTAAAAGACCATTTCCTCCTAGCCATGACAAAGCTAAGAAGTTGAATTTCACCATCTGCAAGCTGTTGGCTACTGAAATGCTGCCTTTCCTGCCTGGTGGACACAGAGGATTTTTGAGACCTTATGTCCGTCGCAGTGCCCCAGTACTAGATGCCCAGTTGCCACTACTTCTCAAAGAAGGTGTGCCTGCGCTACACCAGCATGTTGCCCACAACATCAACGCTTCCTTGAGAAACTTGGACGAGTAGAGATGGACAGGGGCGTTAAATGTCGGTGACTGGGCACTGGGTAACTATGGTGAAATCAGGGGATTTCAGAGATCAGCTGCTGTCCAAGTCTTGCTATCCCCACGAGTTGCTCGTCGATCCTCTGTATCTAGAAGTTCCTCCACTGCTTCTGTCTCCTCAACCTCCTCTCGGTCCTCCACCTGCACCCAAAGCCTGTCTGGTGATGCCACCTGCGTTCTAACTGTGCAGAAGGAATCCTGCACACCTCCTTACTATGCTGTCACCAGGGCTCAACGGCATCAGGCGGTGTTTACATTGAAAAGTCTGGGAAATGCGAGTCACACAGCTGAGGAGTTGTGGTCAGCTCTGGAGACCGAGTTCCATCAATGGTTGTCTCCACTCAACCTGCAGCCAGGGAAGGCCGTGTGCGACAATGCTGCAAACCTGGGTGCGGCCCTTCGCCGGGGCAATGTCACACACGTGCCTTGTATGGCTCACGTTTTGAATCTGGTTGTCCAGAAATTTTTATCCAACTATCCCGGACTAGATGGGCTTCTGCAGAGGGCACGATCGCTGTGTGTTCACTTCCGCCATTTACATCCCGCAGCTCATTGACTTACATCTCTACAGAAGTCATTGGGCCTGCCAGTTCACCGGCTGAAATGCAATGTGCCCACACAGTGGAATTCAACTCTGCACATGTTGCAGCGACTGTGGCAGCACCGACGAGCCCTGGTGCAATATGTTAAGACGTATAGCGTGGGTGAACGAGATCCAGAGGTGGGGCAAATCACGCTGCAGGAGTGGTCTCAGATCAGGGACCTATGCACCCTTCTGCACAGTTTTGAAATAGCGACGAAGATGTTTAGTACTGACGATGCCATTATCAGCATGACTATTCTGGTGAATTACATGCTGGAGCACACCTTAAACAGTATTCGAAGTCAGGTGGTGGAACAAGAGGAGGAGGAGGAAGAGGAGTAGTCGTATGCGGAAAGAATAATATCTCCAAGGTCCAGACGATCGGGAGCACCAAGGTGGCTGACATTGGAGGCTGGGGGAGAGGGATTACCGAGTGTGCACGGTAGCAGCCAAACTGTTGAGGAAGGTGCAGGATGCGAGGAAGAAGTGGAGGACGTACTGGCGCTGGGCATGGAAGACTCATCAGATGTGGGGGACCTTGATCAAATTTCTGTTGTGCGAGGTTGGGGGGAGAGGGCAGAGGAAGGAAGCATGATTCTCACCTCGCCGCCACCAAGACAACAAGGACTTGGTCCTCCTGGATGTGTAAGACACATGAGTGCCTTCTTGCTGCACTATCTGCAACATGACCCTCGGATTGTCAGAATCCAAAGTAATGCCTCAGCTCTGAGGTGTCCACTCTCCTTCCAGCTCTCTCCTTCTCACAGGTGGACTACCACGTGTATTCACACTGTGGCGAATCTTTTGGGCCCAGGCATAAGAAGTCGTCGAGGTAATGGATAATATGTGCCCCCTTAGAAACGCCCATGATGACCCATTCGAGGAAGCAACTAAACGCCTCAAATAGTGAGCAGGATATGGAGCACCCCATGGGCAAACAGCGATCTATGTAGTATGCTCCTTCACAGAAGCAGCCCAATGGGAGGACACTATTCGGAGGCACAAGTAGTAACCGGAACGCCTGCTCAATGTCTGTTTTGGCCATTAGGGTGCCCCTTCCCAACTTCTTGACGCGCATGATTGCCTCGTCAAAGGAGGTACAGTACATAGTACTGTACTTGGTTCCCTGTCGATGTTGTCGTTTACTGACCTGCCCCTTGGATATGACAAATGGTGGATTAGACTGAATGTATTGGGTTCCTTTTTTGGCAAAACTCCCAACGGGGATACCACTACATCTTCTAAGGAAAGTGTTCTGAATGGACCCGCCGCCATTCTACCTAAAGATATTTCTTTTTTAAAAAAATTTTTCACGACGTCTGGGTGTTGGTATGGTGATATTAGATTTTTACTCCAGCCTTTCTTGATTTTTGAAGGGCATGACATGTCTATATCTGTGTCTCCTTCTCCTTTTACTCCTCCACCTCTTTTCTTTTCGCATGACTATATGTAGTTGTTGTGACTTTTCCATGTGTTTGTTGTGTCTTCTGAATAGTTTGTCAGCTTTAGGACACCTTTTAAGGTGTTTTCTATGTGATTTCTATATGTTTGTATGTGTTTGTGTTTGCCTGCCATTGGTTTTAATGGGGTTCGACGGTGTTCGTCGAATGTTCGACGAACATTGATCAAACACGCCCCAATTCGATGAACCAAACCGAACTCGAACACTAGGTGGTTGGCTCAACACTAGTGATAACTATTATATAGGGAACATTTCAGGTTATGGTTGCATGATGGGTATTTGGTGAGTTTCTTATGTTGCACATTTTCTGCACTTATTAGCTAAAATAATTTAACAAATTTGCGTACTATAAAGCACACCGGACCATAAATACAATGGTGGTGCGTCTTCTAGTCCGATTTTACGGTAGCTTACTCGGGGGCCGCTGGTGGTGGAGCTGAATCACAGGAAGCCGAGTTGATGCTTCAGACTGCCGATGGTGGCAAGAGTTGGGCAATGCTGTGGGCCTCAGGCTGGGAAGAAGGGGTGTTCTGAAGGTGTAAGGCTGCGGGCACTGGTGAATGGAGTCCCCTTCTCATTGATTTCCCTGTGGTGGGCTTCAGGAAAATAGATGCCAAAGGCAGCTAATGAGCAGGTTGAGATATCGGAAGACAATAAAGCTTGCATTGGTCCATGTAAGGCTGGAGCTAAACAGCAACATGTGTCATGCACCTTCAAGATTGTGGTGTGGCATCGCATGTAATGAGATCCTATGCTGTTGCATTGTGACTTATGAAGGTCGCAAGTGTTTCCATGTGTGTACGATTTTCTGATGCTGTTTGCAAGTTGACCATTACACACGTGCCATAGACTTGCATGTGACTGCAACTTTCATCGGTCTTTTCTGCAATTTGTTTGCTCTGCTCCTTTTTTACAGCAAAATTGCGGATTTAAAATAGTCACATTATAGCAATTTGCAGAAGATGTACTGTATTTGGTCACATGAATTGTCTGAGAATTCCTACTGTACGATTCGCTGTGTAGCCCAAACTAAAAGGGATTTTGAATGACACGCAATAGACTTTTTATGTTGGCGATCAGCGCTACTTACGGGCAGAAATCAGCTTAACACCACTATGAAATCAATTCTTTTTATACAAAGAGCCCTCTTCATAACAACAATATATTAGGCAAATAATGTAGACGCACTTTGCTAATATGCCATCTCACAGTCTGTGATTCTTTCTGCACCATTATTGCTTTTACTATACAGTATATGTGGACTCTATAAAAGTCCATTCTGGTTCAGACACAGGACAGATAGGCTCTGGGTAATTACTTACAGTAGTTATAGAGGACCAGGCCTCACTTCCCTTTTTTACCGAGGTGTGAAATACAGAGACCTTTAAAGCAAGATCTCTATACCCTTAAGGCAGGAAAAATAGACCTTGACAAAAGCTGATTACATGCTTGCAAATCACCCAGCTGCTGCTTTCTTTACTTACCATGGCTTGAAAGAAGATAGTTTTCTCAGTGCAAAGTTTTTTTTCATGCTCCATTGGGTTTTCCACTTCTTGATCAATTACATCCATTGGTGAAGTTATATTAACCCTTAACGTCCCAAATCAATTGGTTCAACAGCATATAGTTCAGAGAACAAGAAAAACTTTTCAAGTGTGTTTTGTCTTCATTTTTAGTCTTTTCTTCATCTCACTATTTCCTTTAGGCCATATGCAAAAACACTGATTTTCTTTTTTGCTCAATTTCTTTTCTACTTGTTTTCTTCAGGAGTCCACACCAAAGTACATCATAGCAGTCTGCTCGCTCATTTTTTTTGTTTAGTTTATGGTGCTTTTCCACCTATTTTATGCATTTTTCGTGATAGTTTTTTAATTCCTTTTTATAATTTTTTTAGTGCAAAAACACTGCAATTCCATAAGATTTTCAAGATGCATGTGCATTTTTACATGCATTTCTCCAGGCTTCCCTTAGAAGTCTCTATGGAAAAACACATTAGAAAACGCACATTTCTGCCATCGTTATACGCACATTGGACATGAGTTCCTTGGGGTGGGCCTGTGGCACGACTCTTCTTGGCTTCTCTGGCCTAGAGCACCACGATATGTTCCTACCTACAGTTCCGCCCCAGAGCACGAGCATCTCATTAACTGAAAACTTCTAAGGCTGCCGTCACACTAGCAGTATTTGATCAGTATTTTACATCAGTATTTTTAAGCCAAAACCAGGAGTGGAACAAATAGAGGAAAGTATAATAGAAACACGTCCCCACTTCTGCGTTTATCAACCACTCCTGGTTTTGGCTTACAAATACTGATATAAAATACTGACCAAATACTGCTAGTGTGACGGCAGCCTAAAACTGATTACACAAGAACAGGAATCATTTTAATAAATGTAAAAGTATAATAAGTGTAATAAGTTTAACAGCGCCAACCTGACAATGTCTGTAGTTTACTTAGCAAAATCCTGCTGAAAGGCTAGCTTAAGGGTATGTGTACACGTCAGGATTGCATCAGGATTTTGTCAGGATTTTGTCAGGATTTTTCATCAGTATTTGTAGCCAAAACCAGGAGTGGAACAATTAGAGGAAAAGTATAATAGAAACATATGCACCACTTCTGCATTTATCACCCACTCCTGGTTTTGGCTACAAATACTGATGAAAAATCCTGACAAAATCCTGATGCAATCCTGACGTGTGCACATACCCTAAAGGTGCTTTTTCAGGCAGAATCTGCCTGAAAAAGATGTTGTATGAACATACTCTTAAGGCCCCGTCACACTTAGCGACGCTAAAGCGATCCCGACAACGATACGACCTGTCAGGGATCGTTGCTGCGTCGCTATGTGGTCGCTGGTGAGATGTCAAACAGTGAGATCTTCCCAACGATGCAGCAGCGATGCGGCGACCTGTAGCGACCTGTACAACGATGTCGTTGGTCGTTGTGACCCTGTCACATGGCAGCTATTGTGACGATTCAGACCTCGATGAGGGCCGTCCTGTGTGACGTTGTAGTCACACTGGTATGCATTTGCGTTGCCTTTTCCGCGCCCATTCAGTTCCGATTGGTGGTCGCTACTGCGTTCTGATTGGTGGCGGCCTTGCCTTATGAGGCGACACAATAGCCCTTCCGTCCTTTGTTCCTGACCGCGTGGTGGTTTGCAGATCGTTGTAGGGTTCTCCGGCCTGCGACTCCTCTTTGATTTATCTATTCTTCAACGGTTCTTCTGACACCTAGGATGGAAGCGCTACTATGTCGCCTTCTGTTGAAGGCATGACCGCCAATCAGAACGCAGTAGCGACCAGCAATCGGAGCGGAGGGGTGCGGAAAAGGCAACGCAAATGCACGCCTATGTGTCGGTGTCTGAGTCGTCAATGAGGTCGTTGGTAAGGTGTCAAACACAGCGATGTGTGCTACCCAGCCGGACCTCAACGATCAAAAAAAGGTCCAGGCCATTCCGACACGACCAGCGATCTCACAGCAGGGCCTGGTCACTGCTACATGTCAAATATAGCGAGATCGCTACTGAGGTCGCTGCTGAGTCACAAAACTTGTGACTCAGCAGCGATCTCGCTAGCGACCTCGCTTAGTGTGAAGGTACCTTTAGGCCACATGCATATGTTGAGTAATTGTTGAGTACTTCAGTATTTGTGAGCCAAAATCAGGAGAGGAACAATCAGAGGAAAAGTATAATAAAAACACATCACCACTTCTGCATTTTTTATCCACTCTTGGTTTTGACTTACAGATACTGAGGTAAAAAACTTACCAGATACTGTGTTAGGGGTCGAATTACCGCCTCTGCACAGGGGGAATCTCGAACCATCTCTGCTGCAGTCTCAAATTCTTCACCAGCCGCAGTGGAGCCTGCTCAGCGGAGACGTTGGTTAGTTTGCATCTACCGCCATATTGTGCCACCATTTGCTAGCAGCAGGTTGGCCTCCTGCACGGTGGACCCCGGGCTGCGAACGCACCAATAATAATATCTAAATATACTCGGTGCGTTCCGCCAGCCCTAACATACTGAGCGTGTGCACTTCACTTTAAGAGAGTTTTTGGAGGATTTTTTTCCTGAAGTGTTTCTTGACTTGACAGTGCCTAGTTTGGAATGACGTGCATCAGGATCCGCTTTAAAGGGAACCTGTCACCCCCAAAATGGAAGTTGAGCTAAGCCCAACGGCATCAGGGGCTTATCTACAGCACTCTGGAATGCTGTAGATAAGCCCCCGATGTATCCTGAAAGATGAGAAAAAGAGGTTAGATTATACTCACCCAGGGGCGGTACAACTGTGGTCCGGTCCGATGGGTGTTGCGGTCCAGTCCGGGGCCTCCCATCTTCATAGGATGACATCCTCTTCTTGTCTTCACGCTGCAGCTCCGGCGCAGGCATACTTTGTCTGCCCTGTTGAGGGCAAAGCAAAGTACTGCAGTGCGCAGACGCCAGGCGTCTCTGTCCTTTTCTGGCGCCTGCGCACTGCAGTACTTTGCTCTGCCTTCAACAGGGCAGACAAAGTACGCCTGCCCCGGAGCCGCAGCTTGAAGACAAGAAGAGGACGTCATCGTAAGAAGATGGGAGGCCCCGGACCGGACCGTGACGCCCATCGGATTGGACCGCCCGCCCAGTGAGTATAATCTAACCTGTTTTTCTCAACTTTCAGGTTACATCGGGGGCTTATCTACAGCATTCCAGAAAGCTGTAAGCCCCTAATGCCGGTGGGATTAGCTCACCTTCAATTTTGGGGGTGACAGGTTCTCTTTAAAGAAGTGACATGCTGTTTTTTTTTTCCACTAGGCATTTTTCAATGCTTCGTCAGGAAAAAAAATCCTTGAAAAACCCCTCATATGAAAAGCAAAGTGTATTATATCACATAAAAATGAATAGGAAGAGTTTTCCAAACTTTTTTGAAGAGGATTTTAGAGAACTGTGTGTGAACATATACTAAAGCAGTTGAAACGTTGTCTACTTGCTGTCTATGGCAATTGTCACCATCTAGGTAGTTTCATTAGCTTCTTCCTGCAACTTTAGGATCAATAGCATTTTGTATTAATAGGCAATTACAGGTCAAATTGTGTAATCTTGCCTGATCATTTGGAATTTTGTACCAAGTTGTTAGAAACCATGGAGATTTTAAATGAAATGTCATACTCTTTTATCTTCCATGTAATTATTAAATTTATAAAACACCCTACATATTACACTGTAAACCAAATATTACAAGTAAGGAAAAATGTCAATTCTTTTCCAGGCTCATTGGTTATTAGCATTTATTTGGGACCTAGTCAGTAGGTGATGGGGTATGTACAGGTTGCTCCTGAAAAGCAAAGGACATGAACTGTCGGAATTAACCTCTGCACCTCTGATCTGAACAGGGGGTCTTTGCAGTTTCAGCCTCCCTATGCGGAAGGAGGAGTTAAAAATGAGGAAGCTGAGAGTGAAGGATATATTGGATGTACAGATTGAAAAGGTGAGCTAGGCATGTGGCATGAGCATGTGACTTGTTCGGAGAGGTATTTACAAGGTGCCTGAGAAGGTAATTAGCACCCAAAGCAGGCTGCAGGAAGTACTTTTGGTCACCTCCAATGAAGAATTTGTAATGAGCTTCAGGGCCTGATTTTCAATGGATGATTTGGCCAGAACAATAGCCCCAAACAGAACAGAGTAAAAGGCTTACAAATGGTAACCTTAGAGGCAGTGGGCTCTTTTCCCATCAGTTTAAATCAGTTTTCTAGTCGATAACATTTTAAACTTTTACATGACAAGTGGGTTTAGTGTAAGAGAAACTTAAGTGAATAATTCAAGACGAGTATGCAGAACAATTTAGCTGGCATGGAGATAAGGAATATCCATGAGTAATATTTCATAGACTGCATGCTTCAGTCTATGAGAGTTTTGCTGGCACAGTAAACATCTTATCCATCAGCAAATGACATAACATTTGAGCTGGTAATAGACTGCATTATCACACATACTCCTTGCTTGCTGAATCATGTAGAGAAGCAAGATAATCTGCCATGCAACATATTGTTTCCGAGGGAATTACATAATAGATTATTATTTCTCGTGCACTTCTTCTGAATGGTTATCTTTGATAGCCACAATTCTTGAGTAAGAAACACAAAGTTAAAAATATAAGAAGAAAAAAATTAAAAAAAAAATTAAGAATCCATGCCCCAGATTTAAGATTCTTATTCTGCAATTTATAGATTTGCCCATTTCTAATCAATAGTAATTTAGTGTTAGATACAGCTCTGGCAAAAATTAAGAGACCACCACATCAAATCCCTGTCATGGGCAGCCCATTCTCCAGACCTGAACCCCATTGAAAACCTCTGGAATGTAATCAAGAGGATGATGGATAGTCACAAGCCATCAAACAAAGAAGAACTGCTTACATTTTTGTACCAGAAGCAGTGGAAAGCATGCCAAAACGCATGAAAGCTATGATTAAAAATCATGGTTATGCCACAAAATATTGATTTCTGAACTCTTCCTGAGTTAAAACATTAGTATTGTTGTTTCTAAGTGATTATAAACTTGTTTTCTTTGCATTATTTGAGGTCTGAAGCACTGTTTTTTTTAATAATTTTGACCATTTCTCCTTTTTAGAAAAAAATACAAAATTTATTGCTTGGAAATTTGGACACATGTTGTCAGAGGTTTATAGAATAAAATAACAATTTTCATTTTACTCAAAAATATACCTATAAAGAGAAAAATCAGACAAACTGAACATTTTGCACTGGTCTCATAATTTTTGCCAGAGCTGTATGTCACCCATATTTTTGGCACCCATTTTTCTAAGGCTAGGTTCACATTGCGTTAGCAGCAGCCTGTTCAGCACATACGCTAACGGGCTGCTGCTAGCGCAAGTGCCTGCGCTTCATCACGCTAGCGCAGATGGAGCATCTGCTAGCTCCATCTGCGCTAGCAGTGACGGACCCGGAAACGCTGCAGCCCGCGTCTCAGGTCTGTCACTCAAATGACGGCACATCGCTAGCGCATGCCCATTGTGGGCGTGCGCTAGCGATGCATTCGCCATTGCATTCAATGGCGGCGTTAACGGACTACATTACACCACGTTATGCCGCAGTGTAATGGAGTCCGTTTAACATAGTCAATGAACGCAATGTGAACCTAGCCTTAGGCTACCTTCTCATGATGAGTATTTGGTGAATTTTTGATGTTGCAGGTTTTCTACAGCATTTCTGCACCTATTAGGCTATTAAGAAAGTGAAAAAAACATGAACAGTGATGGCACACAGGTAAATGAGGTCACTTGCGTTCTTTCATTGCAATTTTTTTCTTTTTCAAATCTGTTGTAATAACTCTGGAACACTTCTACATATCTCAATAATTCTGATATTTTGGTTTCGCAACACATTGTATCTTAAGTTTGCTGTAAATTTAGGATGTTATGATTTGTGTTTATGAAAATACCAGAAAATTGATGAAAATTTAGGAAAAAATTGGGAATTTTCAAAATTTTAATTTTCATACCCTTAAAACAGATAGTCGTACAACACAAAAATAATTAATAAATAAACATATAGCACGTCTTCTTTTTTGTGCATCATTTTTGAAATGTCATTTTTTGTTAGAATATTAGAAGAGTTAAAAATTTAGCAGCAATTTTTCAGTTTTCCAATAAAATTTACAAAACCTATCTTTTTAGAGACCACTTCATATTTGAACTAACTTTTTAGGAGTATTTGTCTGAAAGCCTAGAAATAAGGCCACATAATTGGTTTTAAGATACTGTTTAACCCCTTTCTGACCTCGGGTGGGATAATACATCTGAGGTCAGATCCCCTGCTTTGATGTGAGCTCCGCGACATGTCAGCTGTTTTGAACAGCTGGCATGTGCGCGCAATAGCGGCGAGTGGAATCGCGATCCACCCGCCACTATTAACTAGTTAAATGTTGTGAATTCTGTGGCAGAGCTCCCTCCTGTGGTCACAAGTGGTACTTCGGCTGGTTCTCTCTGTGAGCTTCCGTTGGTGGAGGAAAGTGGTACTGCGGCTTCTGAGTTTCCTTCCTCAGGTGATGTGGTGAAGTCGTTAGGTGCTGCTCTATTTAACTCCACCTAGTGCTTTGATCCTGGCCTCCAGTCAATGTTCTAGTATTGGACCTGTTTCCTCCTGGATCGTTCCTTTGGCCTGCTGCTCTGCATAGCTAAGTTCCTCTTTGCTATTTGTTTGCTGTTTTTTTCTGTCCAGCTTGTCAATTTGTTTTTTTCTGCTTGCTGGAAGCTCTGGGACGCAGAGGGTGTACCTCCGTGCCGTTAGTTCGGTACGGAGGGTCTTTTTGCCCCCTTTGCGTGGTTTTTGTAGGGTTTTGTGTTGACCGCAAAGTTACCTTTCCTATCCTCGCTCTGTTCAGAAAGTTGGGCCTCACTTTGCTAAATCTATTTCATCTCTACGTTTGTCTTTTCATCTTAACTCACAGTCATTATATGTGGGGGCTGCCTTTTCCTTTGGGGTATTTCTCTGAGGCAAGGTAGGCTTATTTTCTATCTTCAGGCTAGCTAGTTTCTCAGGCCGTGCCGAGTTGCATAGGGAGCGTTAGGTGCAATCCACGGCTGCCTTTAGTGTGGTTGGAGAGGATTAGGGATTGCGGTCAACAGAGTTCCCACGTCTCAGAGCTCGTTCTTGTTTTTTGGGTTATTGCCAGGTCACTATGTGCGCTGACCTCTATGTCCATTGTGGTACTGAATTACCTTTCATAACAGTTAAATGCTGCTGTCAATCGCTGACAGCGGCATTTAACTACCTCTTCACATGATTGGAGGTCAGCGATGTGTCAGGATAGTACCCATAGAGGTCCTTGAGACCTCTATGGTTACTGATGCCGATCTGATGTGAGCGCCCCCTGTGGTCAGCGCGCTCATAGCAAGCCTGTAATTCAGCTACATAGGAGCGATCTAATGATCGCTGCCATGTAGCAGAGCCTATCAGGCTATGCCAGCTTCTAGCCTCCCATGGAGGCTATTGATGCATGGCAAAAGTATAAAAAAATGTTTAAAAAAATATCAAATAAAGAACAAAAATATAAAAGTTTAAATCACCCCCCTTTCGCCCCATTCAAAATAAAACAATAAAAATAAAATCAAACCTACACATATTTGGTATTGCCGCGTTCAGAATCGCCTGATCTATCAATAAAAAAAGGATTAACCTGATCGCTAAATGGCGTAGTGAGAAAAATATTAGGAACACCAAAATTACGATTTTTTTTGGTCTCTGCGACATTGCATTAAAATGCAATAACGGGCGATCAAAAGAATGTATCTGCACCAAAATGGTATCACTAAAAATGACAGCTCAGCATGCAAAAAAAAAGCCCTCGCCCGACCCCAGATCACGAAAAATGGAGACGCTACGGGTATCGGAAAATGGCGCAATTTTATTTTTTTTTTATAGCAAAGATTAGAATTTTTTTTCACCACTTAGATAAAAAATAACCTATACATGTTTATTGTCTATGAACTCATACTGACCCGGATAATCATGATGGCAGGTCAGTTTTAGCATTGAGTGAACCTAGCACAAAAGTTAAACAAAAAACACGCATGGGATTGCACTTTTTTTTGCAATTTCTCCGCACTTTGAATTTTTTCCCATTTTCTAGTACACGCCATGGTAAAACCAATGACGTCATTAAAAAGTACAACTCATCCCGCAAAAAATAAGCCCTCACATGGCAATATTGACAGAAAAACCAAAAAGTTATGGCTTTGGGAAGGAGGGGAGTGAAAAACGAACAAACGAACATGGAAAAACGGAAAATCCCAAGGTCATGAAGGGGTTAAGTACATGACAAGGCTTGGAAGACAAATACCGCTATTTTAATTTTGGGGTGCAATTTTGAATTTTTTTTACATAGATTGTGACTATCATGATACATTTGCAGAGCACTTTAGGGGCCAAAACGGCAGAAACTCCTCACAAATTACCCAATTTCATGAAGTACACCCTCAAAGTATATAATTAGGGGTGTGGTAAAAATTTTGGACCCACGTGTACTTTACAGAATTTTATCATACTGGGTTGTGAAAGTGAAAAAAAGTTATGTTTTTTTTTTCCCTAAGATGTTGTCTTAAACCCGAATGTTTAATTTTCACAAGGGTAACAGGAAAAAAATTGACCATCAGTTTGTTGAGCAATTTGTCCTGAATATGCTGATTCCCTATATGTGTTCAGAAACTGTGGTTTGGCGCACGGCAGAGCTCAGAAGGGAAGGAGCAATTCTTGAGTGCAATTTTAACTGGAACAGATTGGAGTTGCTATGCCGCATTTGAAGAGCCCCTGAAGTAGCAATACAACACAAACCCCCCACAGGTGATCCCATTTTGGAAACTACGCCAAAGAAAGAATTCATCTGTGGCTGTAGCAAGCCTCTTAAACCCATAGGTGAGTCAATGAATTGTAGGTGAAAATAAAAAATTACATTTTTGTCCATTAAAATGTTGCTTTAGCTTCAGATTGTATTTTCACAATGGATAATAGGAAAAAAATGGAGTCTGAAAATTGTAACACAAATTCTCCTGAGAATATAAATCTGCAATTTGTGGTCAGAAACTACTGTTCGGGCAGACTGCAAATCTCAGAAGGGAAGTAGTGCCAATTTG